>NW_027438980.1:0-219639 GCF_040939455.1 Microcebus murinus | reverse complement strand
AGTGCGTAAATGAAATGTGGCGCGTGGACACCACGGAGTGCTATTCAGCTAGGAGGAGCAGCGGTGAGAGGGCACCTCTCGTGGTTCTCCTGGCCAGAGCTGGAACCCGTTCCAGTAAGCCAGGTAGCCCAAGAATGGACACACGAGCACCACGTGCTCGCGCTCACCAGCAAATGGGTACGAACCGACGGACACCCAAGTGGACACAGAGGAATCACCTTCATCGGGTGGGTGTCGGGCGGGTGGGGGGAGGGGATGGGCATACACCTCCATTAGGAATGGGGTGGGTGCGCACCGACTGGGGGATGGGCGCACTTGAGGCTCTGACCCGAGGGGGGAGGCTGGGAGAGGGCAACGTACCCGACCTTAACATTGGTACCCCCACAATACGCTGGAACAACATCAGAGGTTAATGAATAAGAACACAGGGGGGAGGGGGGCACGGGCAACACATGTCACCTTAATACTTGGACTCCCATCATCTGCTTGAAAAGAGAGAGAAAAGAAAATGCAATCATAGAGATAAGGGACACTTTTTAAACATAATGAATCCGAAGAGAAAAGTAAAAGGAGGCCTGTGGAGCAGGTCTGGGTGTGACTCCGGATCCCCCAACATCAGGTGCCACCACCAAAGATTCCTACGTGTAGCCCATAGAACCCCAAAAGCAACGGGACGAGTTCTGGTCACATACTCCCTCAAAATGACATCCTGGCCTTCTTCTGGAACTCCCTCCCCTCTCAGACTCTCAAGGTTTCCTCCAGCGTGTCGGTTCCCACAGAGCAGACCTTTGGTCTGAGACCTGACAGTCCAGAAGCCACGCATGCTGCCGCGTGACGGCGGTGTCGCGGCTTGGGACAAGAGGAGGCCCCACGGTGCGGGCTGGGGCGCCAGGCACCGCGGCGGGCGCTGAGGGTGGGGGTGACCCCCGCCCGGGGCCGCCGCCTCGCTCCCAGAGAGGGGACAGAACAAGAGGCAAAACAAAACAAAAAAAAAAAAAAAAAAGAAGCCTACGGCACCCGGTATTCCCAGGCGGTCTCCCATCCAAGTACTAACCAGGCCCGACCCTGCTTAGCTTCCGAGACCAGACGAGATCGGGCGCGTTCAGGGTGGTGTGGCCCTAGACGGCGGAGGGCGCCCCTGCCCCGCTCAAGAAGCCGAGCCTCTCTGCGCTTCCCCGCCGCCGCCTCCCGCCCCAGGCCCCGCGCCGGCGCTGACCCGCACCGGGCGGGCCTGTTGAGTTCACCGGCCGGGTCCGGCGGGCTCCGAGGGACGGGGGTGACAGGCGGGGCGGGGCGGGCAGGGAGCGGCGGGCCGGGGTGGGGGGCTGTCTCTCTATACACACACACACACACACACACACACACACTCACACTCACTCACTCACACTCACACAAGATGCGCCTCCACGGCTGGACTCGCCAAGGTGGAGACCTTCCAGCCCCCTTCCTCTCCTCGCCTGGCCCACCCCCAGCTCGTGGCCGCCCCCGCCGCCGCCGCCGCCGCCGCCGCCGCCGCCGCCGCCGATTGCGCACGCGCGGGTCGCCCGCCCTTTGACCCCAGGCAGGGGCCGCCCTCCCCGACAACCCCTTTCAGCTGCGCCCCCCACCCTGTGGGTGGGCTGCCGCCTATTCCCCCGGGCCGGGCTGGGGCACAGCGCATGGGGGAGGGGAGCGAGTGTATGGGGCGTCTCTCTCTCTCTCTTGGGATGTGTCCCATGGGTGGGGTGGCGTGGTTAGTGGGGCGCTGAAGAAATCAGTCCCCTCCATCTCCTACCTCTGGAAAACGCCCAAGCCCTTGGAGAACTGCCGGCAACGCGACCGTGGGGGCCGGGACCCTCCTCTGTGTCCTCCTGTGGCCCAGTCCAAGGGGCCTGGGCCTGGCCGGGGCTGCATTGGACCCCGACCCCCCTGGCGTGTGGACTCGCTAAAAATCGGCGATTAGATATTGGATTCCAGCTTCATTGAGGTCATTTCACTAATGAGTGCACCGGAAAGAGTTTCCTAATCCATCTGTGAGGGTGGCAACTGAAAGAGAATTTTAAAGCTGACAGAATAGGCGAGGAAAGGCATAGGAGATTTCCACACCCAGTAAGGAAGCCTTTCCCGAAATGGAAGAAAGAAACGAGCAAACAGAGACACCGGTAGCCCGCCAGGATCAGAGTCTGCCCCCGAGAGAAAGTACCCTGACCAGGTTCACCCGTGGGTGGGTGGCGAGCTAGCGGCATTCAGAAGAGCGAGGCCCGCAGTCTGTGCAGAAGACACCTGCACTCGGGTGTGTGTGGCGGCACGATTCACAAGCAGCTCCAGATGTTAAGCCAAGGAGAAGCCAGGGAGTTCCCAACGCCCCAGGTGTCCTCAGCCCACGACTGGCTGCTGGGGGAATGCGAAGCCCGGCTCCTTGTCTCAGAGCGGGACAACCAGGAGGTGTGACGTACACCCCGGGGTTCCCAGGAGGATCAGGCTGAAGCTGGGACTTGGCCTCAAAGTGTCCCCTCGCACGGCCACCCCCTTCCCCTTCCTGCTCCTCTACTCCTGGTGCCCCTCCATCCAGGGGCCAGACCTTAAAGAGTCACCCGCAAGAGAATCCTGGTCCCAAAGGAGCCTTCTGGGGGACCCGTGCTGAGAGAGGTTGTGGGCATGGCCCGCTGGGGCTCTGCCCGACCCAGGGCTGAGAGATGCAACCTCCCAGCTCTGGGTCCCTGCAGGGGAAGCGTTGGCAAGCACAGGGCCAGTCCTCCAAAGGCCCAGGTGCAGGGAGCCCAGGCCAAGCAGCCTGTGGAAGAAGCCACCCCGGGAACACGACTGCAGGCCACGGCCCTTCCCACCTCCTCCTCCTCCTCCTCCTCCTGCTCCTCCACCCCCCCCCGACCTCCCACCCCCACCCCCGACATGGCGCAGGGCTCAGAGACACCTCAGACACTTGCTACCCAAAGTGCAAAGGGCATCAGTTGCTCCTCCAAACCCCCCCCCCCGCCCAGCAGACCGCGTTGTCCAGCCAGCCCCCGGGCCTCCCTGGGGTGCCCAGCACAAAAGTGCAGACAACCACCGGACCCTCAATCTCAGTTTTCGGATGTTTTTGCCACTCTAAGGACCCGCAGGCCAGCTGGGCCTTCTGGCAGGACAGAGAGCCCCGGAATCCGACGTGGAGAGCTGGGTGTACGTCCCCACGAGGAGGCGGTCCCCACCTCCGCGGCTCTCCCCTTGCGGGGGGGAAAAGCAGCCACGGGGCCTCAGAGAAGACACCAGGCTGGGCGCCCGCCCCACAGTGGGGGCACGTCCCCCGCAGGCCACTTAGCGACGGCCGCCGGCCGGCGGACGGTTGGGTGGCGCGAGACGCTGCGGCCGCCCTGCTACCGGGTTCCTGGGAGGGCGTCCTGGAACCAGCGTCCACACCAAGCCCTTGGAAGGCCCAGGCGACGGAGGAGCCCCGTCAGGCAGGGGCCGAGGACGGTGACGGCCCGGGCGGGGAGGAGCGTGTCAGGCAGGGGCAGAGGACGGTGACAGGTGACAGGCCGGGCGGGAAGGAGTCAGTCAGGCAGGGGCCGAGGAGGAGACGGGGCTGGGTAAGGGTTAGGGTTAGAGTCAGGGCACAAGTCACAATCGCAAAGACCTGGAAGCGACCCGAGTGCCCATCGACCCACGAGTGCGTAAATGAAATGTGGCGCGTGGACACCACGGAGTGCTATTCAGCTAGGAGGAGCAGCGGTGAGAGGGCACCTCTCGTGGTTCTCCTGGCCAGAGCTGGAACCCGTTCCAGTAAGCCAGGTAGCCCAAGAATGGACACACGAGCACCACGTGCTCGCGCTCACCAGCAAATGGGTACGAACCGACGGACACCCAAGTGGACACAGAGGAATCACCTTCATCGGGTGGGTGTCGGGCGGGTGGGGGGAGGGGATGGGCATACACCTCCATTAGGAATGGGGTGGGTGCGCACCGACTGGGGGATGGGCGCACTTGAGGCTCTGACCCGAGGGGGGAGGCTGGGAGAGGGCAACGTACCCGACCTTAACATTGGTACCCCCACAATACGCTGGAACAACATCAGAGGTTAATGAATAAGAACACAGGGGGGAGGGGGGCACGGGCAACACATGTCACCTTAATACTTGGACTCCCATCATCTGCTTGAAAAGAGAGAGAAAAGAAAATGCAATCATAGAGATAAGGGACACTTTTTAAACATAATGAATCCGAAGAGAAAAGTAAAAGGAGGCCTGTGGAGCAGGTCTGGGTGTGACTCCGGATCCCCCAACATCAGGTGCCACCACCAAAGATTCCTACGTGTAGCCCATAGAACCCCAAAAGCAACGGGACGAGTTCTGGTCACATACTCCCTCAAAATGACATCCTGGCCTTCTTCTGGAACTCCCTCCCCTCTCAGACTCTCAAGGTTTCCTCCAGCGTGTCGGTTCCCACAGAGCAGACCTTTGGTCTGAGACCTGACAGTCCAGAAGCCACGCATGCTGCCGCGTGACGGCGGTGTCGCGGCTTGGGACAAGAGGAGGCCCCACGGTGCGGGCTGGGGCGCCAGGCACCGCGGCGGGCGCTGAGGGTGGGGGTGACCCCCGCCCGGGGCCGCCGCCTCGCTCCCAGAGAGGGGACAGAACAAGAGGCAAAACAAAAAAAAAAAAAAAAAAAAAAGAAGCCTACGGCACCCGGTATTCCCAGGCGGTCTCCCATCCAAGTACTAACCAGGCCCGACCCTGCTTAGCTTCCGAGACCAGACGAGATCGGGCGCGTTCAGGGTGGTGTGGCCCTAGACGGCGGAGGGCGCCCCTGCCCCGCTCAAGAAGCCGAGCCTCTCTGCGCTTCCCCGCCGCCTCCTCCCGCCCCAGGCCCCGCGCCGGCGCTGACCCGCACCGGGCGGGCCTGTTGAGTTCACCGGCCGGGTCCGGCGGGCTCCGAGGGACGGGGGTGACAGGCGGGGCGGGGCGGGGCGGGCAGGGAGCGGCGGGCCGGGGTGGGGGGCTGTCTCTCTATACACACACACACACACACACACACACACACTCACACTCACTCACTCACACTCACACAAGATGCGCCTCCACGGCTGGACTCGCCAAGGTGGAGACCTTCCAGCCCCCTTCCTCTCCTCGCCTGGCCCACCCCCAGCTCGTGGCCGCCGCCGCCGCCGCCGCCGCCGCCGCCGCCGCCGCCGCCGCCGCCGATTGCGCACGCGCGGGTCGCCCGCCCTTTGACCCCAGGCAGGGGCCGCCCTCCCCGACAACCCCTTTCAGCTGCGCCCCCCACCCTGTGGGTGGGCTGCCGCCTATTCCCCCGGGCCCGGGCTGGGGCACAGCGCATGGGGGAGGGGAGCGAGTGTATGGGGCGTCTCTCTCTCTCTCTTGGGATGTGTCCCATGGGTGGGGTGGCGTGGTTAGTGGGGCGCTGAAGAAATCAGTCCCCTCCATCTCCTACCTCTGGAAAACGCCCAAGCCCTTGGAGAACTGCCGGCAACGCGACCGTGGGGGCCGGGACCCTCCTCTGTGTCCTCCTGTGGCCCAGTCCAAGGGGCCTGGGCCTGGCCGGGGCTGCATTGGACCCCGACCCCCCTGGCGTGTGGACTCGCTAAAAATCGGCGATTAGATATTGGATTCCAGCTTCATTGAGGTCATTTCACTAATGAGTGCACCGGAAAGAGTTTCCTAATCCATCTGTGAGGGTGGCAACTGAAAGAGAATTTTAAAGCTGACAGAATAGGCGAGGAAAGGCATAGGAGATTTCCACACCCAGTAAGGAAGCCTTTCCCGAAATGGAAGAAAGAAACGAGCAAACAGAGACACCGGTAGCCCGCCACGATCAGAGTCTGCCCCCGAGAGAAAGTACCCTGACCAGGTTCACCCGTGGGTGGGTGGCGAGCTAGCGGCATTCAGAAGAGCGAGGCCCGCAGTCTGTGCAGAAGACACCTGCACTCGGGTGTGTGTGGCGGCACGATTCACAAGCAGCTCCAGATGTTAAGCCAAGGAGAAGCCAGGGAGTTCCCAACGCCCCAGGTGTCCTCAGCCCACGACTGGCTGCTGGGGGAATGCGAAGCCCGGCTCCTTGTCTCAGAGCGGGACAACCAGGAGGTGTGACGTACACCCCGGGGTTCCCAGGAGGATCAGGCTGAAGCTGGGACTTGGCCTCAAAGTGTCCCCTCGCACGGCCACCCCCTTCCCCTTCCTGCTCCTCTACTCCTGGTGCCCCTCCATCCAGGGGCCAGACCTTAAAGAGTCACCCGCAAGAGAATCCTGGTCCCAAAGGAGCCTTCTGGGGGACCCGTGCTGAGAGAGGTTGTGGGCATGGCCCGCTGGGGCTCTGCCCGACCCAGGGCTGAGAGATGCAACCTCCCAGCTCTGGGTCCCTGCAGGGGAAGCGTTGGCAAGCACAGGGCCAGTCCTCCAAAGGCCCAGGTGCAGGGAGCCCAGGCCAAGCAGCCTGTGGAAGAAGCCACCCCGGGAACACGACTGCAGGCCACGGCCCTTCCCACCTCCTCCTCCTCCTCCTCCTCCTGCTCCTCCACCCCCCCCCGACCTCCCACCCCCACCCCCGACATGGCGCAGGGCTCAGAGACACCTCAGACACTTGCTACCCAAAGTGCAAAGGGCATCAGTTGCTCCTCCAAACCCCCCCCCCCCGCCCAGCAGACCGCGTTGTCCAGCCAGCCCCCGGGCCTCCCTGGGGTGCCCAGCACAAAAGTGCAGACAACCACCGGACCCTCAATCTCAGTTTTCGGATGTTTTTGCCACTCTAAGGACCCGCAGGCCAGCTGGGCCTTCTGGCAGGACAGAGAGCCCCGGAATCCGACGTGGAGAGCTGGGTGTACGTCCCCACGAGGAGGCGGTCCCCACCTCCGCGGCTCTCCCCTTGCGGGGGGGAAAAGCAGCCACGGGGCCTCAGAGAAGACACCAGGCTGGGCGCCCGCCCCACAGTGGGGGCACGTCCCCCGCAGGCCACTTAGCGACGGCCGCCGGCCGGCGGACGGTTGGGTGGCGCGAGACGCTGCGGCCGCCCTGCTACCGGGTTCCTGGGAGGGCGTCCTGGAACCAGCGTCCACACCAAGCCCTTGGAAGGCCCAGGCGACGGAGGAGCCCCGTCAGGCAGGGGCCGAGGACGGTGACGGCCCGGGCGGGGAGGAGCGTGTCAGGCAGGGGCAGAGGACGGTGACAGGTGACAGGCCGGGCGGGAAGGAGTCAGTCAGGCAGGGGCCGAGGAGGAGACGGGGCTGGGTAAGGGTTAGGGTTAGAGTCAGGGCACAAGTCACAATCGCAAAGACCTGGAAGCGACCCGAGTGCCCATCGACCCACGAGTGCGTAAATGAAATGTGGCGCGTGGACACCACGGAGTGCTATTCAGCTAGGAGGAGCAGCGGTGAGAGGGCACCTCTCGTGGTTCTCCTGGCCAGAGCTGGAACCCGTTCCAGTAAGCCAGGTAGCCCAAGAATGGACACACGAGCACCACGTGCTCGCGCTCACCAGCAAATGGGTACGAACCGACGGACACCCAAGTGGACACAGAGGAATCACCTTCATCGGGTGGGTGTCGGGCGGGTGGGGGGAGGGGATGGGCATACACCTCCATTAGGAATGGGGTGGGTGCGCACCGACTGGGGGATGGGCGCACTTGAGGCTCTGACCCGAGGGGGGAGGCTGGGAGAGGGCAACGTACCCGACCTTAACATTGGTACCCCCACAATACGCTGGAACAACATCAGAGGTTAATGAATAAGAACACAGGGGGGAGGGGGGCACGGGCAACACATGTCACCTTAATACTTGGACTCCCATCATCTGCTTGAAAAGAGAGAGAAAAGAAAATGCAATCATAGAGATAAGGGACACTTTTTAAACATAATGAATCCGAAGAGAAAAGTAAAAGGAGGCCTGTGGAGCAGGTCTGGGTGTGACTCCGGATCCCCCAACATCAGGTGCCACCACCAAAGATTCCTACGTGTAGCCCATAGAACCCCAAAAGCAACGGGACGAGTTCTGGTCACATACTCCCTCAAAATGACATCCTGGCCTTCTTCTGGAACTCCCTCCCCTCTCAGACTCTCAAGGTTTCCTCCAGCGTGTCGGTTCCCACAGAGCAGACCTTTGGTCTGAGACCTGACAGTCCAGAAGCCACGCATGCTGCCGCGTGACGGCGGTGTCGCGGCTTGGGACAAGAGGAGGCCCCACGGTGCGGGCTGGGGCGCCAGGCACCGCGGCGGGCGCTGAGGGTGGGGGTGACCCCCGCCCGGGGCCGCCGCCTCGCTCCCAGAGAGGGGACAGAACAAGAGGCAAAACAAAAAAAAAAAAAAAAAAAAAAGAAGCCTACGGCACCCGGTATTCCCAGGCGGTCTCCCATCCAAGTACTAACCAGGCCCGACCCTGCTTAGCTTCCGAGACCAGACGAGATCGGGCGCGTTCAGGGTGGTGTGGCCCTAGACGGCGGAGGGCGCCCCTGCCCCGCTCAAGAAGCCGAGCCTCTCTGCGCTTCCCCGCCGCCTCCTCCCGCCCCAGGCCCCGCGCCGGCGCTGACCCGCACCGGGCGGGCCTGTTGAGTTCACCGGCCGGGTCCGGCGGGCTCCGAGGGACGGGGGTGACAGGCGGGGCGGGGCGGGGCGGGCAGGGAGCGGCGGGCCGGGGTGGGGGGCTGTCTCTCTATACACACACACACACACACACACACACACACTCACACTCACTCACTCACACTCACACAAGATGCGCCTCCACGGCTGGACTCGCCAAGGTGGAGACCTTCCAGCCCCCTTCCTCTCCTCGCCTGGCCCACCCCCAGCTCGTGGCCGCCCCCGCCGCCGCCGCCGCCGCCGCCGCCGCCGCCGCCGCCGCCGATTGCGCACGCGCGGGTCGCCCGCCCTTTGACCCCAGGCAGGGGCCGCCCTCCCCGACAACCCCTTTCAGCTGCGCCCCCCACCCTGTGGGTGGGCTGCCGCCTATTCCCCCGGGCCCGGGCTGGGGCACAGCGCATGGGGGAGGGGAGCGAGTGTATGGGGCGTCTCTCTCTCTCTCTTGGGATGTGTCCCATGGGTGGGGTGGCGTGGTTAGTGGGGCGCTGAAGAAATCAGTCCCCTCCATCTCCTACCTCTGGAAAACGCCCAAGCCCTTGGAGAACTGCCGGCAACGCGACCGTGGGGGCCGGGACCCTCCTCTGTGTCCTCCTGTGGCCCAGTCCAAGGGGCCTGGGCCTGGCCGGGGCTGCATTGGACCCCGACCCCCCTGGCGTGTGGACTCGCTAAAAATCGGCGATTAGATATTGGATTCCAGCTTCATTGAGGTCATTTCACTAATGAGTGCACCGGAAAGAGTTTCCTAATCCATCTGTGAGGGTGGCAACTGAAAGAGAATTTTAAAGCTGACAGAATAGGCGAGGAAAGGCATAGGAGATTTCCACACCCAGTAAGGAAGCCTTTCCCGAAATGGAAGAAAGAAACGAGCAAACAGAGACACCGGTAGCCCGCCAGGATCAGAGTCTGCCCCCGAGAGAAAGTACCCTGACCAGGTTCACCCGTGGGTGGGTGGCGAGCTAGCGGCATTCAGAAGAGCGAGGCCCGCAGTCTGTGCAGAAGACACCTGCACTCGGGTGTGTGTGGCGGCACGATTCACAAGCAGCTCCAGATGTTAAGCCAAGGAGAAGCCAGGGAGTTCCCAACGCCCCAGGTGTCCTCAGCCCACGACTGGCTGCTGGGGGAATGCGAAGCCCGGCTCCTTGTCTCAGAGCGGGACAACCAGGAGGTGTGACGTACACCCCGGGGTTCCCAGGAGGATCAGGCTGAAGCTGGGACTTGGCCTCAAAGTGTCCCCTCGCACGGCCACCCCCTTCCCCTTCCTGCTCCTCTACTCCTGGTGCCCCTCCATCCAGGGGCCAGACCTTAAAGAGTCACCCGCAAGAGAATCCTGGTCCCAAAGGAGCCTTCTGGGGGACCCGTGCTGAGAGAGGTTGTGGGCATGGCCCGCTGGGGCTCTGCCCGACCCAGGGCTGAGAGATGCAACCTCCCAGCTCTGGGTCCCTGCAGGGGAAGCGTTGGCAAGCACAGGGCCAGTCCTCCAAAGGCCCAGGTGCAGGGAGCCCAGGCCAAGCAGCCTGTGGAAGAAGCCACCCCGGGAACACGACTGCAGGCCACGGCCCTTCCCACCTCCTCCTCCTCCTCCTCCTCCTGCTCCTCCACCCCCCCCCGACCTCCCACCCCCACCCCCGACATGGCGCAGGGCTCAGAGACACCTCAGACACTTGCTACCCAAAGTGCAAAGGGCATCAGTTGCTCCTCCAAACCCCCCCCCCCCCGCCCAGCAGACCGCGTTGTCCAGCCAGCCCCCGGGCCTCCCTGGGGTGCCCAGCACAAAAGTGCAGACAACCACCGGACCCTCAATCTCAGTTTTCGGATGTTTTTGCCACTCTAAGGACCCGCAGGCCAGCTGGGCCTTCTGGCAGGACAGAGAGCCCCGGAATCCGACGTGGAGAGCTGGGTGTACGTCCCCACGAGGAGGCGGTCCCCACCTCCGCGGCTCTCCCCTTGCGGGGGGGAAAAGCAGCCACGGGGCCTCAGAGAAGACACCAGGCTGGGCGCCCGCCCCACAGTGGGGGCACGTCCCCCGCAGGCCACTTAGCGACGGCCGCCGGCCGGCGGACGGTTGGGTGGCGCGAGACGCTGCGGCCGCCCTGCTACCGGGTTCCTGGGAGGGCGTCCTGGAACCAGCGTCCACACCAAGCCCTTGGAAGGCCCAGGCGACGGAGGAGCCCCGTCAGGCAGGGGCCGAGGACGGTGACGGCCCGGGCGGGGAGGAGCGTGTCAGGCAGGGGCAGAGGACGGTGACAGGTGACAGGCCGGGCGGGAAGGAGTCAGTCAGGCAGGGGCCGAGGAGGAGACGGGGCTGGGTAAGGGTTAGGGTTAGAGTCAGGGCACAAGTCACAATCGCAAAGACCTGGAAGCGACCCGAGTGCCCATCGACCCACGAGTGCGTAAATGAAATGTGGCGCGTGGACACCACGGAGTGCTATTCAGCTAGGAGGAGCAGCGGTGAGAGGGCACCTCTCGTGGTTCTCCTGGCCAGAGCTGGAACCCGTTCCAGTAAGCCAGGTAGCCCAAGAATGGACACACGAGCACCACGTGCTCGCGCTCACCAGCAAATGGGTACGAACCGACGGACACCCAAGTGGACACAGAGGAATCACCTTCATCGGGTGGGTGTCGGGCGGGTGGGGGGAGGGGATGGGCATACACCTCCATTAGGAATGGGGTGGGTGCGCACCGACTGGGGGATGGGCGCACTTGAGGCTCTGACCCGAGGGGGGAGGCTGGGAGAGGGCAACGTACCCGACCTTAACATTGGTACCCCCACAATACGCTGGAACAACATCAGAGGTTAATGAATAAGAACACAGGGGGGAGGGGGGCACGGGCAACACATGTCACCTTAATACTTGGACTCCCATCATCTGCTTGAAAAGAGAGAGAAAAGAAAATGCAATCATAGAGATAAGGGACACTTTTTAAACATAATGAATCCGAAGAGAAAAGTAAAAGGAGGCCTGTGGAGCAGGTCTGGGTGTGACTCCGGATCCCCCAACATCAGGTGCCACCACCAAAGATTCCTACGTGTAGCCCATAGAACCCCAAAAGCAACGGGACGAGTTCTGGTCACATACTCCCTCAAAATGACATCCTGGCCTTCTTCTGGAACTCCCTCCCCTCTCAGACTCTCAAGGTTTCCTCCAGCGTGTCGGTTCCCACAGAGCAGACCTTTGGTCTGAGACCTGACAGTCCAGAAGCCACGCATGCTGCCGCGTGACGGCGGTGTCGCGGCTTGGGACAAGAGGAGGCCCCACGGTGCGGGCTGGGGCGCCAGGCACCGCGGCGGGCGCTGAGGGTGGGGGTGACCCCCGCCCGGGGCCGCCGCCTCGCTCCCAGAGAGGGGACAGAACAAGAGGCAAAACAAAACAAAAAAAAAAAAAAAAAGAAGCCTACGGCACCCGGTATTCCCAGGCGGTCTCCCATCCAAGTACTAACCAGGCCCGACCCTGCTTAGCTTCCGAGACCAGACGAGATCGGGCGCGTTCAGGGTGGTGTGGCCCTAGACGGCGGAGGGCGCCCCTGCCCCGCTCAAGAAGCCGAGCCTCTCTGCGCTTCCCCGCCGCCTCCTCCCGCCCCAGGCCCCGCGCCGGCGCTGACCCGCACCGGGCGGGCCTGTTGAGTTCACCGGCCGGGTCCGGCGGGCTCCGAGGGACGGGGGTGACAGGCGGGGCGGGGCGGGGCGGGCAGGGAGCGGCGGGCCGGGGTGGGGGGCTGTCTCTCTATACACACACACACACACACACACACACACACTCACACTCACTCACTCACACTCACACAAGATGCGCCTCCACGGCTGGACTCGCCAAGGTGGAGACCTTCCAGCCCCCTTCCTCTCCTCGCCTGGCCCACCCCCAGCTCGTGGCCGCCGCCGCCGCCGCCGCCGCCGCCGCCGCCGCCGCCGCCGCCGCCGATTGCGCACGCGCGGGTCGCCCGCCCTTTGACCCCAGGCAGGGGCCGCCCTCCCCGACAACCCCTTTCAGCTGCGCCCCCCACCCTGTGGGTGGGCTGCCGCCTATTCCCCCGGGCCCGGGCTGGGGCACAGCGCATGGGGGAGGGGAGCGAGTGTATGGGGCGTCTCTCTCTCTCTCTTGGGATGTGTCCCATGGGTGGGGTGGCGTGGTTAGTGGGGCGCTGAAGAAATCAGTCCCCTCCATCTCCTACCTCTGGAAAACGCCCAAGCCCTTGGAGAACTGCCGGCAACGCGACCGTGGGGGCCGGGACCCTCCTCTGTGTCCTCCTGTGGCCCAGTCCAAGGGGCCTGGGCCTGGCCGGGGCTGCATTGGACCCCGACCCCCCTGGCGTGTGGACTCGCTAAAAATCGGCGATTAGATATTGGATTCCAGCTTCATTGAGGTCATTTCACTAATGAGTGCACCGGAAAGAGTTTCCTAATCCATCTGTGAGGGTGGCAACTGAAAGAGAATTTTAAAGCTGACAGAATAGGCGAGGAAAGGCATAGGAGATTTCCACACCCAGTAAGGAAGCCTTTCCCGAAATGGAAGAAAGAAACGAGCAAACAGAGACACCGGTAGCCCGCCAGGATCAGAGTCTGCCCCCGAGAGAAAGTACCCTGACCAGGTTCACCCGTGGGTGGGTGGCGAGCTAGCGGCATTCAGAAGAGCGAGGCCCGCAGTCTGTGCAGAAGACACCTGCACTCGGGTGTGTGTGGCGGCACGATTCACAAGCAGCTCCAGATGTTAAGCCAAGGAGAAGCCAGGGAGTTCCCAACGCCCCAGGTGTCCTCAGCCCACGACTGGCTGCTGGGGGAATGCGAAGCCCGGCTCCTTGTCTCAGAGCGGGACAACCAGGAGGTGTGACGTACACCCCGGGGTTCCCAGGAGGATCAGGCTGAAGCTGGGACTTGGCCTCAAAGTGTCCCCTCGCACGGCCACCCCCTTCCCCTTCCTGCTCCTCTACTCCTGGTGCCCCTCCATCCAGGGGCCAGACCTTAAAGAGTCACCCGCAAGAGAATCCTGGTCCCAAAGGAGCCTTCTGGGGGACCCGTGCTGAGAGAGGTTGTGGGCATGGCCCGCTGGGGCTCTGCCCGACCCAGGGCTGAGAGATGCAACCTCCCAGCTCTGGGTCCCTGCAGGGGAAGCGTTGGCAAGCACAGGGCCAGTCCTCCAAAGGCCCAGGTGCAGGGAGCCCAGGCCAAGCAGCCTGTGGAAGAAGCCACCCCGGGAACACGACTGCAGGCCACGGCCCTTCCCACCTCCTCCTCCTCCTCCTCCTCCTGCTCCTCCACCCCCCCCCCGACCTCCCACCCCCACCCCCGACATGGCGCAGGGCTCAGAGACACCTCAGACACTTGCTACCCAAAGTGCAAAGGGCATCAGTTGCTCCTCCAAACCCCCCCCCCGCCCAGCAGACCGCGTTGTCCAGCCAGCCCCCGGGCCTCCCTGGGGTGCCCAGCACAAAAGTGCAGACAACCACCGGACCCTCAATCTCAGTTTTCGGATGTTTTTGCCACTCTAAGGACCCGCAGGCCAGCTGGGCCTTCTGGCAGGACAGAGAGCCCCGGAATCCGACGTGGAGAGCTGGGTGTACGTCCCCACGAGGAGGCGGTCCCCACCTCCGCGGCTCTCCCCTTGCGGGGGGGAAAAGCAGCCACGGGGCCTCAGAGAAGACACCAGGCTGGGCGCCCGCCCCACAGTGGGGGCACGTCCCCCGCAGGCCACTTAGCGACGGCCGCCGGCCGGCGGACGGTTGGGTGGCGCGAGACGCTGCGGCCGCCCTGCTACCGGGTTCCTGGGAGGGCGTCCTGGAACCAGCGTCCACACCAAGCCCTTGGAAGGCCCAGGCGACGGAGGAGCCCCGTCAGGCAGGGGCCGAGGACGGTGACGGCCCGGGCGGGGAGGAGCGTGTCAGGCAGGGGCAGAGGATGGTGACAGGTGACAGGCCGGGCGGGAAGGAGTCAGTCAGGCAGGGGCCGAGGAGGAGACGGGGCTGGGTAAGGGTTAGGGTTAGAGTCAGGGCACAAGTCACAATCGCAAAGACCTGGAAGCGACCCGAGTGCCCATCGACCCACGAGTGCGTAAATGAAATGTGGCGCGTGGACACCACGGAGTGCTATTCAGCTAGGAGGAGCAGCGGTGAGAGGGCACCTCTCGTGGTTCTCCTGGCCAGAGCTGGAACCCGTTCCAGTAAGCCAGGTAGCCCAAGAATGGACACACGAGCACCACGTGCTCGCGCTCACCAGCAAATGGGTACGAACCGACGGACACCCAAGTGGACACAGAGGAATCACCTTCATCGGGTGGGTGTCGGGCGGGTGGGGGGAGGGGATGGGCATACACCTCCATTAGGAATGGGGTGGGTGCGCACCGACTGGGGGATGGGCGCACTTGAGGCTCTGACCCGAGGGGGGAGGCTGGGAGAGGGCAACGTACCCGACCTTAACATTGGTACCCCCACAATACGCTGGAACAACATCAGAGGTTAATGAATAAGAACACAGGGGGGAGGGGGGCACGGGCAACACATGTCACCTTAATACTTGGACTCCCATCATCTGCTTGAAAAGAGAGAGAAAAGAAAATGCAATCATAGAGATAAGAGACACTTTTTAAACATAATGAATCCGAAGAGAAAAGTAAAAGGAGGCCTGTGGAGCAGGTCTGGGTGTGACTCCGGATCCCCCAACATCAGGTGCCACCACCAAAGATTCCTACGTGTAGCCCATAGAACCCCAAAAGCAACGGGACGAGTTCTGGTCACATACTCCCTCAAAATGACATCCTGGCCTTCTTCTGGAACTCCCTCCCCTCTCAGACTCTCAAGGTTTCCTCCAGCGTGTCGGTTCCCACAGAGCAGACCTTTGGTCTGAGACCTGACAGTCCAGAAGCCACGCATGCTGCCGCGTGACGGCGGTGTCGCGGCTTGGGACAAGAGGAGGCCCCACGGTGCGGGCTGGGGCGCCAGGCACCGCGGCGGGCGCTGAGGGTGGGGGTGACCCCCGCCCGGGGCCGCCGCCTCGCTCCCAGAGAGGGGACAGAACAAGAGGCAAAACAAAAAAAAAAAAAAAAAAAAAAGAAGCCTACGGCACCCGGTATTCCCAGGCGGTCTCCCATCCAAGTACTAACCAGGCCCGACCCTGCTTAGCTTCCGAGACCAGACGAGATCGGGCGCGTTCAGGGTGGTGTGGCCCTAGACGGCGGAGGGCGCCCCTGCCCCGCTCAAGAAGCCGAGCCTCTCTGCGCTTCCCCGCCGCCTCCTCCCGCCCCAGGCCCCGCGCCGGCGCTGACCCGCACCGGGCGGGCCTGTTGAGTTCACCGGCCGGGTCCGGCGGGCTCCGAGGGACGGGGGTGACAGGCGGGGCGGGGCGGGGCGGGCAGGGAGCGGCGGGCCGGGGTGGGGGGCTGTCTCTCTATACACACACACACACACACACACACACACACTCACACTCACTCACTCACACTCACACAAGATGCGCCTCCACGGCTGGACTCGCCAAGGTGGAGACCTTCCAGCCCCCTTCCTCTCCTCGCCTGGCCCACCCCCAGCTCGTGGCCGCCCCCGCCGCCGCCGCCGCCGCCGCCGCCGCCGCCGCCGCCGCCGATTGCGCACGCGCGGGTCGCCCGCCCTTTGACCCCAGGCAGGGGCCGCCCTCCCCGACAACCCCTTTCAGCTGCGCCCCCCACCCTGTGGGTGGGCTGCCGCCTATTCCCCCGGGCCCGGGCTGGGGCACAGCGCATGGGGGAGGGGAGCGAGTGTATGGGGCGTCTCTCTCTCTCTCTTGGGATGTGTCCCATGGGTGGGGTGGCGTGGTTAGTGGGGCGCTGAAGAAATCAGTCCCCTCCATCTCCTACCTCTGGAAAACGCCCAAGCCCTTGGAGAACTGCCGGCAACGCGACCGTGGGGGCCGGGACCCTCCTCTGTGTCCTCCTGTGGCCCAGTCCAAGGGGCCTGGGCCTGGCCGGGGCTGCATTGGACCCCGACCCCCCTGGCGTGTGGACTCGCTAAAAATCGGCGATTAGATATTGGATTCCAGCTTCATTGAGGTCATTTCACTAATGAGTGCACCGGAAAGAGTTTCCTAATCCATCTGTGAGGGTGGCAACTGAAAGAGAATTTTAAAGCTGACAGAATAGGCGAGGAAAGGCATAGGAGATTTCCACACCCAGTAAGGAAGCCTTTCCCGAAATGGAAGAAAGAAACGAGCAAACAGAGACACCGGTAGCCCGCCAGGATCAGAGTCTGCCCCCGAGAGAAAGTACCCTGACCAGGTTCACCCGTGGGTGGGTGGCGAGCTAGCGGCATTCAGAAGAGCGAGGCCCGCAGTCTGTGCAGAAGACACCTGCACTCGGGTGTGTGTGGCGGCACGATTCACAAGCAGCTCCAGATGTTAAGCCAAGGAGAAGCCAGGGAGTTCCCAACGCCCCAGGTGTCCTCAGCCCACGACTGGCTGCTGGGGGAATGCGAAGCCCGGCTCCTTGTCTCAGAGCGGGACAACCAGGAGGTGTGACGTACACCCCGGGGTTCCCAGGAGGATCAGGCTGAAGCTGGGACTTGGCCTCAAAGTGTCCCCTCGCACGGCCACCCCCTTCCCCTTCCTGCTCCTCTACTCCTGGTGCCCCTCCATCCAGGGGCCAGACCTTAAAGAGTCACCCGCAAGAGAATCCTGGTCCCAAAGGAGCCTTCTGGGGGACCCGTGCTGAGAGAGGTTGTGGGCATGGCCCGCTGGGGCTCTGCCCGACCCAGGGCTGAGAGATGCAACCTCCCAGCTCTGGGTCCCTGCAGGGGAAGCGTTGGCAAGCACAGGGCCAGTCCTCCAAAGGCCCAGGTGCAGGGAGCCCAGGCCAAGCAGCCTGTGGAAGAAGCCACCCCGGGAACACGACTGCAGGCCACGGCCCTTCCCACCTCCTCCTCCTCCTCCTCCTCCTGCTCCTCCACCCCCCCCCGACCTCCCACCCCCACCCCCGACATGGCGCAGGGCTCAGAGACACCTCAGACACTTGCTACCCAAAGTGCAAAGGGCATCAGTTGCTCCTCCAAACCCCCCCCCCCGCCCAGCAGACCGCGTTGTCCAGCCAGCCCCCGGGCCTCCCTGGGGTGCCCAGCACAAAAGTGCAGACAACCACCGGACCCTCAATCTCAGTTTTCGGATGTTTTTGCCACTCTAAGGACCCGCAGGCCAGCTGGGCCTTCTGGCAGGACAGAGAGCCCCGGAATCCGACGTGGAGAGCTGGGTGTACGTCCCCACGAGGAGGCGGTCCCCACCTCCGCGGCTCTCCCCTTGCGGGGGGGAAAAGCAGCCACGGGGCCTCAGAGAAGACACCAGGCTGGGCGCCCGCCCCACAGTGGGGGCACGTCCCCCGCAGGCCACTTAGCGACGGCCGCCGGCCGGCGGACGGTTGGGTGGCGCGAGACGCTGCGGCCGCCCTGCTACCGGGTTCCTGGGAGGGCGTCCTGGAACCAGCGTCCACACCAAGCCCTTGGAAGGCCCAGGCGACGGAGGAGCCCCGTCAGGCAGGGGCCGAGGACGGTGACGGCCCGGGCGGGGAGGAGCGTGTCAGGCAGGGGCAGAGGACGGTGACAGGTGACAGGCCGGGCGGGAAGGAGTCAGTCAGGCAGGGGCCGAGGAGGAGACGGGGCTGGGTAAGGGTTAGGGTTAGAGTCAGGGCACAAGTCACAATCGCAAAGACCTGGAAGCGACCCGAGTGCCCATCGACCCACGAGTGCGTAAATGAAATGTGGCGCGTGGACACCACGGAGTGCTATTCAGCTAGGAGGAGCAGCGGTGAGAGGGCACCTCTCGTGGTTCTCCTGGCCAGAGCTGGAACCCGTTCCAGTAAGCCAGGTAGCCCAAGAATGGACACACGAGCACCACGTGCTCGCGCTCACCAGCAAATGGGTACGAACCGACGGACACCCAAGTGGACACAGAGGAATCACCTTCATCGGGTGGGTGTCGGGCGGGTGGGGGGAGGGGATGGGCATACACCTCCATTAGGAATGGGGTGGGTGCGCACCGACTGGGGGATGGGCGCACTTGAGGCTCTGACCCGAGGGGGGAGGCTGGGAGAGGGCAACGTACCCGACCTTAACATTGGTACCCCCACAATACGCTGGAACAACATCAGAGGTTAATGAATAAGAACACAGGGGGGAGGGGGGCACGGGCAACACATGTCACCTTAATACTTGGACTCCCATCATCTGCTTGAAAAGAGAGAGAAAAGAAAATGCAATCATAGAGATAAGGGACACTTTTTAAACATAATGAATCCGAAGAGAAAAGTAAAAGGAGGCCTGTGGAGCAGGTCTGGGTGTGACTCCGGATCCCCCAACATCAGGTGCCACCACCAAAGATTCCTACGTGTAGCCCATAGAACCCCAAAAGCAACGGGACGAGTTCTGGTCACATACTCCCTCAAAATGACATCCTGGCCTTCTTCTGGAACTCCCTCCCCTCTCAGACTCTCAAGGTTTCCTCCAGCGTGTCGGTTCCCACAGAGCAGACCTTTGGTCTGAGACCTGACAGTCCAGAAGCCACGCATGCTGCCGCGTGACGGCGGTGTCGCGGCTTGGGACAAGAGGAGGCCCCACGGTGCGGGCTGGGGCGCCAGGCACCGCGGCGGGCGCTGAGGGTGGGGGTGACCCCCGCCCGGGGCCGCCGCCTCGCTCCCAGAGAGGGGACAGAACAAGAGGCAAAACAAAAAAAAAAAAAAAAAAAAAAGAAGCCTACGGCACCCGGTATTCCCAGGCGGTCTCCCATCCAAGTACTAACCAGGCCCGACCCTGCTTAGCTTCCGAGACCAGACGAGATCGGGCGCGTTCAGGGTGGTGTGGCCCTAGACGGCGGAGGGCGCCCCTGCCCCGCTCGAGAAGCCGAGCCTCTCTGCGCTTCCCCGCCGCCTCCTCCCGCCCCAGGCCCCGCGCCGGCGCTGACCCGCACCGGGCGGGCCTGTTGAGTTCACCGGCCGGGTCCGGCGGGCTCCGAGGGACGGGGGTGACAGGCGGGGCGGGGCGGGGCGGGCAGGGAGCGGCGGGCCGGGGTGGGGGGCTGTCTCTCTATACACACACACACACACACACACACACACACTCACACTCACTCACTCACACTCACACAAGATGCGCCTCCACGGCTGGACTCGCCAAGGTGGAGACCTTCCAGCCCCCTTCCTCTCCTCGCCTGGCCCACCCCCAGCTCGTGGCCGCCCCCGCCGCCGCCGCCGCCGCCGCCGCCGCCGCCGCCGCCGATTGCGCACGCGCGGGTCGCCCGCCCTTTGACCCCAGGCAGGGGCCGCCCTCCCCGACAACCCCTTTCAGCTGCGCCCCCCACCCTGTGGGTGGGCTGCCGCCTATTCCCCCGGGCCCGGGCTGGGGCACAGCGCATGGGGGAGGGGAGCGAGTGTATGGGGCGTCTCTCTCTCTCTCTTGGGATGTGTCCCATGGGTGGGGTGGCGTGGTTAGTGGGGCGCTGAAGAAATCAGTCCCCTCCATCTCCTACCTCTGGAAAACGCCCAAGCCCTTGGAGAACTGCCGGCAACGCGACCGTGGGGGCCGGGACCCTCCTCTGTGTCCTCCTGTGGCCCAGTCCAAGGGGCCTGGGCCTGGCCGGGGCTGCATTGGACCCCGACCCCCCTGGCGTGTGGACTCGCTAAAAATCGGCGATTAGATATTGGATTCCAGCTTCATTGAGGTCATTTCACTAATGAGTGCACCGGAAAGAGTTTCCTAATCCATCTGTGAGGGTGGCAACTGAAAGAGAATTTTAAAGCTGACAGAATAGGCGAGGAAAGGCATAGGAGATTTCCACACCCAGTAAGGAAGCCTTTCCCGAAATGGAAGAAAGAAACGAGCAAACAGAGACACCGGTAGCCCGCCAGGATCAGAGTCTGCCCCCGAGAGAAAGTACCCTGACCAGGTTCACCCGTGGGTGGGTGGCGAGCTAGCGGCATTCAGAAGAGCGAGGCCCGCAGTCTGTGCAGAAGACACCTGCACTCGGGTGTGTGTGGCGGCACGATTCACAAGCAGCTCCAGATGTTAAGCCAAGGAGAAGCCAGGGAGTTCCCAACGCCCCAGGTGTCCTCAGCCCACGACTGGCTGCTGGGGGAATGCGAAGCCCGGCTCCTTGTCTCAGAGCGGGACAACCAGGAGGTGTGACGTACACCCCGGGGTTCCCAGGAGGATCAGGCTGAAGCTGGGACTTGGCCTCAAAGTGTCCCCTCGCACGGCCACCCCCTTCCCCTTCCTGCTCCTCTACTCCTGGTGCCCCTCCATCCAGGGGCCAGACCTTAAAGAGTCACCCGCAAGAGAATCCTGGTCCCAAAGGAGCCTTCTGGGGGACCCGTGCTGAGAGAGGTTGTGGGCATGGCCCGCTGGGGCTCTGCCCGACCCAGGGCTGAGAGATGCAACCTCCCAGCTCTGGGTCCCTGCAGGGGAAGCGTTGGCAAGCACAGGGCCAGTCCTCCAAAGGCCCAGGTGCAGGGAGCCCAGGCCAAGCAGCCTGTGGAAGAAGCCACCCCGGGAACACGACTGCAGGCCACGGCCCTTCCCACCTCCTCCTCCTCCTCCTCCTCCTGCTCCTCCACCCCCCCCCCGACCTCCCACCCCCACCCCCGACATGGCGCAGGGCTCAGAGACACCTCAGACACTTGCTACCCAAAGTGCAAAGGGCATCAGTTGCTCCTCCAAACCCCCCCCCCGCCCAGCAGACCGCGTTGTCCAGCCAGCCCCCGGGCCTCCCTGGGGTGCCCAGCACAAAAGTGCAGACAACCACCGGACCCTCAATCTCAGTTTTCGGATGTTTTTGCCACTCTAAGGACCCGCAGGCCAGCTGGGCCTTCTGGCAGGACAGAGAGCCCCGGAATCCGACGTGGAGAGCTGGGTGTACGTCCCCACGAGGAGGCGGTCCCCACCTCCGCGGCTCTCCCCTTGCGGGGGGGAAAAGCAGCCACGGGGCCTCAGAGAAGACACCAGGCTGGGCGCCCGCCCCACAGTGGGGGCACGTCCCCCGCAGGCCACTTAGCGACGGCCGCCGGCCGGCGGACGGTTGGGTGGCGCGAGACGCTGCGGCCGCCCTGCTACCGGGTTCCTGGGAGGGCGTCCTGGAACCAGCGTCCACACCAAGCCCTTGGAAGGCCCAGGCGACGGAGGAGCCCCGTCAGGCAGGGGCCGAGGACGGTGACGGCCCGGGCGGGGAGGAGCGTGTCAGGCAGGGGCAGAGGATGGTGACAGGTGACAGGCCGGGCGGGAAGGAGTCAGTCAGGCAGGGGCCGAGGAGGAGACGGGGCTGGGTAAGGGTTAGGGTTAGAGTCAGGGCACAAGTCACAATCGCAAAGACCTGGAAGCGACCCGAGTGCCCATCGACCCACGAGTGCGTAAATGAAATGTGGCGCGTGGACACCACGGAGTGCTATTCAGCTAGGAGGAGCAGCGGTGAGAGGGCACCTCTCGTGGTTCTCCTGGCCAGAGCTGGAACCCGTTCCAGTAAGCCAGGTAGCCCAAGAATGGACACACGAGCACCACGTGCTCGCGCTCACCAGCAAATGGGTACGAACCGACGGACACCCAAGTGGACACAGAGGAATCACCTTCATCGGGTGGGTGTCGGGCGGGTGGGGGGAGGGGATGGGCATACACCTCCATTAGGAATGGGGTGGGTGCGCACCGACTGGGGGATGGGCGCACTTGAGGCTCTGACCCGAGGGGGGAGGCTGGGAGAGGGCAACGTACCCGACCTTAACATTGGTACCCCCACAATACGCTGGAACAACATCAGAGGTTAATGAATAAGAACACAGGGGGGAGGGGGGCACGGGCAACACATGTCACCTTAATACTTGGACTCCCATCATCTGCTTGAAAAGAGAGAGAAAAGAAAATGCAATCATAGAGATAAGAGACACTTTTTAAACATAATGAATCCGAAGAGAAAAGTAAAAGGAGGCCTGTGGAGCAGGTCTGGGTGTGACTCCGGATCCCCCAACATCAGGTGCCACCACCAAAGATTCCTACGTGTAGCCCATAGAACCCCAAAAGCAACGGGACGAGTTCTGGTCACATACTCCCTCAAAATGACATCCTGGCCTTCTTCTGGAACTCCCTCCCCTCTCAGACTCTCAAGGTTTCCTCCAGCGTGTCGGTTCCCACAGAGCAGACCTTTGGTCTGAGACCTGACAGTCCAGAAGCCACGCATGCTGCCGCGTGACGGCGGTGTCGCGGCTTGGGACAAGAGGAGGCCCCACGGTGCGGGCTGGGGCGCCAGGCACCGCGGCGGGCGCTGAGGGTGGGGGTGACCCCCGCCCGGGGCCGCCGCCTCGCTCCCAGAGAGGGGACAGAACAAGAGGCAAAACAAAAAAAAAAAAAAAAAAAAAAGAAGCCTACGGCACCCGGTATTCCCAGGCGGTCTCCCATCCAAGTACTAACCAGGCCCGACCCTGCTTAGCTTCCGAGACCAGACGAGATCGGGCGCGTTCAGGGTGGTGTGGCCCTAGACGGCGGAGGGCGCCCCTGCCCCGCTCAAGAAGCCGAGCCTCTCTGCGCTTCCCCGCCGCCTCCTCCCGCCCCAGGCCCCGCGCCGGCGCTGACCCGCACCGGGCGGGCCTGTTGAGTTCACCGGCCGGGTCCGGCGGGCTCCGAGGGACGGGGGTGACAGGCGGGGCGGGGCGGGGCGGGCAGGGAGCGGCGGGCCGGGGTGGGGGGCTGTCTCTCTATACACACACACACACACACACACACACACACACTCACACTCACTCACTCACACTCACACAAGATGCGCCTCCACGGCTGGACTCGCCAAGGTGGAGACCTTCCAGCCCCCTTCCTCTCCTCGCCTGGCCCACCCCCAGCTCGTGGCCGCCCCCGCCGCCGCCGCCGCCGCCGCCGCCGCCGCCGCCGCCGCCGCCGCCGCCGCCGCCGATTGCGCACGCGCGGGTCGCCCGCCCTTTGACCCCAGGCAGGGGCCGCCCTCCCCGACAACCCCTTTCAGCTGCGCCCCCCACCCTGTGGGTGGGCTGCCGCCTATTCCCCCGGGCCCGGGCTGGGGCACAGCGCATGGGGGAGGGGAGCGAGTGTATGGGGCGTCTCTCTCTCTCTCTTGGGATGTGTCCCATGGGTGGGGTGGCGTGGTTAGTGGGGCGCTGAAGAAATCAGTCCCCTCCATCTCCTACCTCTGGAAAACGCCCAAGCCCTTGGAGAACTGCCGGCAACGCGACCGTGGGGGCCGGGACCCTCCTCTGTGTCCTCCTGTGGCCCAGTCCAAGGGGCCTGGGCCTGGCCGGGGCTGCATTGGACCCCGACCCCCCTGGCGTGTGGACTCGCTAAAAATCGGCGATTAGATATTGGATTCCAGCTTCATTGAGGTCATTTCACTAATGAGTGCACCGGAAAGAGTTTCCTAATCCATCTGTGAGGGTGGCAACTGAAAGAGAATTTTAAAGCTGACAGAATAGGCGAGGAAAGGCATAGGAGATTTCCACACCCAGTAAGGAAGCCTTTCCCGAAATGGAAGAAAGAAACGAGCAAACAGAGACACCGGTAGCCCGCCAGGATCAGAGTCTGCCCCCGAGAGAAAGTACCCTGACCAGGTTCACCCGTGGGTGGGTGGCGAGCTAGCGGCATTCAGAAGAGCGAGGCCCGCAGTCTGTGCAGAAGACACCTGCACTCGGGTGTGTGTGGCGGCACGATTCACAAGCAGCTCCAGATGTTAAGCCAAGGAGAAGCCAGGGAGTTCCCAACGCCCCAGGTGTCCTCAGCCCACGACTGGCTGCTGGGGGAATGCGAAGCCCGGCTCCTTGTCTCAGAGCGGGACAACCAGGAGGTGTGACGTACACCCCGGGGTTCCCAGGAGGATCAGGCTGAAGCTGGGACTTGGCCTCAAAGTGTCCCCTCGCACGGCCACCCCCTTCCCCTTCCTGCTCCTCTACTCCTGGTGCCCCTCCATCCAGGGGCCAGACCTTAAAGAGTCACCCGCAAGAGAATCCTGGTCCCAAAGGAGCCTTCTGGGGGACCCGTGCTGAGAGAGGTTGTGGGCATGGCCCGCTGGGGCTCTGCCCGACCCAGGGCTGAGAGATGCAACCTCCCAGCTCTGGGTCCCTGCAGGGGAAGCGTTGGCAAGCACAGGGCCAGTCCTCCAAAGGCCCAGGTGCAGGGAGCCCAGGCCAAGCAGCCTGTGGAAGAAGCCACCCCGGGAACACGACTGCAGGCCACGGCCCTTCCCACCTCCTCCTCCTCCTCCTCCTCCTGCTCCTCCACCCCCCCCCCCCGACCTCCCACCCCCACCCCCGACATGGCGCAGGGCTCAGAGACACCTCAGACACTTGCTACCCAAAGTGCAAAGGGCATCAGTTGCTCCTCCAAACCCCCCCCCCGCCCAGCAGACCGCGTTGTCCAGCCAGCCCCCGGGCCTCCCTGGGGTGCCCAGCACAAAAGTGCAGACAACCACCGGACCCTCAATCTCAGTTTTCGGATGTTTTTGCCACTCTAAGGACCCGCAGGCCAGCTGGGCCTTCTGGCAGGACAGAGAGCCCCGGAATCCGACGTGGAGAGCTGGGTGTACGTCCCCACGAGGAGGCGGTCCCCACCTCCGCGGCTCTCCCCTTGCGGGGGGGAAAAGCAGCCACGGGGCCTCAGAGAAGACACCAGGCTGGGCGCCCGCCCCACAGTGGGGGCACGTCCCCCGCAGGCCACTTAGCGACGGCCGCCGGCCGGCGGACGGTTGGGTGGCGCGAGACGCTGCGGCCGCCCTGCTACCGGGTTCCTGGGAGGGCGTCCTGGAACCAGCGTCCACACCAAGCCCTTGGAAGGCCCAGGCGACGGAGGAGCCCCATCAGGCAGGGGCCGAGGACGGTGACGGCCCGGGCGGGGAGGAGCGTGTCAGGCAGGGGCAGAGGACGGTGACAGGTGACAGGCCGGGCGGGAAGGAGTCAGTCAGGCAGGGGCCGAGGAGGAGACGGGGCTGGGTAAGGGTTAGGGTTAGAGTCAGGGCACAAGTCACAATCGCAAAGACCTGGAAGCGACCCGAGTGCCCATCGACCCACGAGTGCGTAAATGAAATGTGGCGCGTGGACACCACGGAGTGCTATTCAGCTAGGAGGAGCAGCGGTGAGAGGGCACCTCTCGTGGTTCTCCTGGCCAGAGCTGGAACCCGTTCCAGTAAGCCAGGTAGCCCAAGAATGGACACACGAGCACCACGTGCTCGCGCTCACCAGCAAATGGGTACGAACCGACGGACACCCAAGTGGACACAGAGGAATCACCTTCATCGGGTGGGTGTCGGGCGGGTGGGGGGAGGGGATGGGCATACACCTCCATTAGGAATGGGGTGGGTGCGCACCGACTGGGGGATGGGCGCACTTGAGGCTCTGACCCGAGGGGGGAGGCTGGGAGAGGGCAACGTACCCGACCTTAACATTGGTACCCCCACAATACGCTGGAACAACATCAGAGGTTAATGAATAAGAACACAGGGGGGAGGGGGGCACGGGCAACACATGTCACCTTAATACTTGGACTCCCATCATCTGCTTGAAAAGAGAGAGAAAAGAAAATGCAATCATAGAGATAAGGGACACTTTTTAAACATAATGAATCCGAAGAGAAAAGTAAAAGGAGGCCTGTGGAGCAGGTCTGGGTGTGACTCCGGATCCCCCAACATCAGGTGCCACCACCAAAGATTCCTACGTGTAGCCCATAGAACCCCAAAAGCAACGGGACGAGTTCTGGTCACATACTCCCTCAAAATGACATCCTGGCCTTCTTCTGGAACTCCCTCCCCTCTCAGACTCTCAAGGTTTCCTCCAGCGTGTCGGTTCCCACAGAGCAGACCTTTGGTCTGAGACCTGACAGTCCAGAAGCCACGCATGCTGCCGCGTGACGGCGGTGTCGCGGCTTGGGACAAGAGGAGGCCCCACGGTGCGGGCTGGGGCGCCAGGCACCGCGGCGGGCGCTGAGGGTGGGGGTGACCCCCGCCCGGGGCCGCCGCCTCGCTCCCAGAGAGGGGACAGAACAAGAGGCAAAACAAAAAAAAAAAAAAAAAAAAAAGAAGCCTACGGCACCCGGTATTCCCAGGCGGTCTCCCATCCAAGTACTAACCAGGCCCGACCCTGCTTAGCTTCCGAGACCAGACGAGATCGGGCGCGTTCAGGGTGGTGTGGCCCTAGACGGCGGAGGGCGCCCCTGCCCCGCTCAAGAAGCCGAGCCTCTCTGCGCTTCCCCGCCGCCTCCTCCCGCCCCAGGCCCCGCGCCGGCGCTGACCCGCACCGGGCGGGCCTGTTGAGTTCACCGGCCGGGTCCGGCGGGCTCCGAGGGACGGGGGTGACAGGCGGGGCGGGGCGGGGCGGGCAGGGAGCGGCGGGCCGGGGTGGGGGGCTGTCTCTCTATACACATACACAC
This sequence comes from Microcebus murinus, assembly GCF_040939455.1. NCBI lineage: Eukaryota > Metazoa > Chordata > Mammalia > Primates > Cheirogaleidae > Microcebus > Microcebus murinus. The sequence goes on along the minus strand of NW_027438980.1, from coordinate 192,725 downwards.
ACACACACACACACACACACACACTCACACTCACTCACTCACACTCACACAAGATGCGCCTCCACGGCTGGACTCGCCAAGGTGGAGACCTTCCAGCCCCCTTCCTCTCCTCGCCTGGCCCACCCCCAGCTCGTGGCCGCCCCCGCCGCCGCCGCCGCCGCCGCCGCCGCCGCCGCCGCCGCCGCCGCCGCCGCCGCCGCCGCCGATTGCGCACGCGCGGGTCGCCCGCCCTTTGACCCCAGGCAGGGGCCGCCCTCCCCGACAACCCCTTTCAGCTGCGCCCCCCACCCTGTGGGTGGGCTGCCGCCTATTCCCCCGGGCCCGGGCTGGGGCACAGCGCATGGGGGAGGGGAGCGAGTGTATGGGGCGTCTCTCTCTCTCTCTTGGGATGTGTCCCATGGGTGGGGTGGCGTGGTTAGTGGGGCGCTGAAGAAATCAGTCCCCTCCATCTCCTACCTCTGGAAAACGCCCAAGCCCTTGGAGAACTGCCGGCAACGCGACCGTGGGGGCCGGGACCCTCCTCTGTGTCCTCCTGTGGCCCAGTCCAAGGGGCCTGGGCCTGGCCGGGGCTGCATTGGACCCCGACCCCCCTGGCGTGTGGACTCGCTAAAAATCGGCGATTAGATATTGGATTCCAGCTTCATTGAGGTCATTTCACTAATGAGTGCACCGGAAAGAGTTTCCTAATCCATCTGTGAGGGTGGCAACTGAAAGAGAATTTTAAAGCTGACAGAATAGGCGAGGAAAGGCATAGGAGATTTCCACACCCAGTAAGGAAGCCTTTCCCGAAATGGAAGAAAGAAACGAGCAAACAGAGACACCGGTAGCCCGCCAGGATCAGAGTCTGCCCCCGAGAGAAAGTACCCTGACCAGGTTCACCCGTGGGTGGGTGGCGAGCTAGCGGCATTCAGAAGAGCGAGGCCCGCAGTCTGTGCAGAAGACACCTGCACTCGGGTGTGTGTGGCGGCACGATTCACAAGCAGCTCCAGATGTTAAGCCAAGGAGAAGCCAGGGAGTTCCCAACGCCCCAGGTGTCCTCAGCCCACGACTGGCTGCTGGGGGAATGCGAAGCCCGGCTCCTTGTCTCAGAGCGGGACAACCAGGAGGTGTGACGTACACCCCGGGGTTCCCAGGAGGATCAGGCTGAAGCTGGGACTTGGCCTCAAAGTGTCCCCTCGCACGGCCACCCCCTTCCCCTTCCTGCTCCTCTACTCCTGGTGCCCCTCCATCCAGGGGCCAGACCTTAAAGAGTCACCCGCAAGAGAATCCTGGTCCCAAAGGAGCCTTCTGGGGGACCCGTGCTGAGAGAGGTTGTGGGCATGGCCCGCTGGGGCTCTGCCCGACCCAGGGCTGAGAGATGCAACCTCCCAGCTCTGGGTCCCTGCAGGGGAAGCGTTGGCAAGCACAGGGCCAGTCCTCCAAAGGCCCAGGTGCAGGGAGCCCAGGCCAAGCAGCCTGTGGAAGAAGCCACCCCGGGAACACGACTGCAGGCCACGGCCCTTCCCACCTCCTCCTCCTCCTCCTCCTCCTGCTCCTCCACCCCCCCCCCCGACCTCCCACCCCCACCCCCGACATGGCGCAGGGCTCAGAGACACCTCAGACACTTGCTACCCAAAGTGCAAAGGGCATCAGTTGCTCCTCCAAACCCCCCCCCCCCGCCCAGCAGACCGCGTTGTCCAGCCAGCCCCCGGGCCTCCCTGGGGTGCCCAGCACAAAAGTGCAGACAACCACCGGACCCTCAATCTCAGTTTTCGGATGTTTTTGCCACTCTAAGGACCCGCAGGCCAGCTGGGCCTTCTGGCAGGACAGAGAGCCCCGGAATCCGACGTGGAGAGCTGGGTGTACGTCCCCACGAGGAGGCGGTCCCCACCTCCGCGGCTCTCCCCTTGCGGGGGGGAAAAGCAGCCACGGGGCCTCAGAGAAGACACCAGGCTGGGCGCCCGCCCCACAGTGGGGGCACGTCCCCCGCAGGCCACTTAGCGACGGCCGCCGGCCGGCGGACGGTTGGGTGGCGCGAGACGCTGCGGCCGCCCTGCTACCGGGTTCCTGGGAGGGCGTCCTGGAACCAGCGTCCACACCAAGCCCTTGGAAGGCCCAGGCGACGGAGGAGCCCCGTCAGGCAGGGGCCGAGGACGGTGACGGCCCGGGCGGGGAGGAGCGTGTCAGGCAGGGGCAGAGGACGGTGACAGGTGACAGGCCGGGCGGGAAGGAGTCAGTCAGGCAGGGGCCGAGGAGGAGACGGGGCTGGGTAAGGGTTAGGGTTAGAGTCAGGGCACAAGTCACAATCGCAAAGACCTGGAAGCGACCCGAGTGCCCATCGACCCACGAGTGCGTAAATGAAATGTGGCGCGTGGACACCACGGAGTGCTATTCAGCTAGGAGGAGCAGCGGTGAGAGGGCACCTCTCGTGGTTCTCCTGGCCAGAGCTGGAACCCGTTCCAGTAAGCCAGGTAGCCCAAGAATGGACACACGAGCACCACGTGCTCGCGCTCACCAGCAAATGGGTACGAACCGACGGACACCCAAGTGGACACAGAGGAATCACCTTCATCGGGTGGGTGTCGGGCGGGTGGGGGGAGGGGATGGGCATACACCTCCATTAGGAATGGGGTGGGTGCGCACCGACTGGGGGATGGGCGCACTTGAGGCTCTGACCCGAGGGGGGAGGCTGGGAGAGGGCAACGTACCCGACCTTAACATTGGTACCCCCACAATACGCTGGAACAACATCAGAGGTTAATGAATAAGAACACAGGGGGGAGGGGGGCACGGGCAACACATGTCACCTTAATACTTGGACTCCCATCATCTGCTTGAAAAGAGAGAGAAAAGAAAATGCAATCATAGAGATAAGGGACACTTTTTAAACATAATGAATCCGAAGAGAAAAGTAAAAGGAGGCCTGTGGAGCAGGTCTGGGTGTGACTCCGGATCCCCCAACATCAGGTGCCACCACCAAAGATTCCTACGTGTAGCCCATAGAACCCCAAAAGCAACGGGACGAGTTCTGGTCACATACTCCCTCAAAATGACATCCTGGCCTTCTTCTGGAACTCCCTCCCCTCTCAGACTCTCAAGGTTTCCTCCAGCGTGTCGGTTCCCACAGAGCAGACCTTTGGTCTGAGACCTGACAGTCCAGAAGCCACGCATGCTGCCGCGTGACGGCGGTGTCGCGGCTTGGGACAAGAGGAGGCCCCACGGTGCGGGCTGGGGCGCCAGGCACCGCGGCGGGCGCTGAGGGTGGGGGTGACCCCCGCCCGGGGCCGCCGCCTCGCTCCCAGAGAGGGGACAGAACAAGAGGCAAAACAAAACAAAAAAAAAAAAAAAAAGAAGCCTACGGCACCCGGTATTCCCAGGCGGTCTCCCATCCAAGTACTAACCAGGCCCGACCCTGCTTAGCTTCCGAGACCAGACGAGATCGGGCGCGTTCAGGGTGGTGTGGCCCTAGACGGCGGAGGGCGCCCCTGCCCCGCTCAAGAAGCCGAGCCTCTCTGCGCTTCCCCGCCGCCTCCTCCCGCCCCAGGCCCCGCGCCGGCGCTGACCCGCACCGGGCGGGCCTGTTGAGTTCACCGGCCGGGTCCGGCGGGCTCCGAGGGACGGGGGTGACAGGCGGGGCGGGGCGGGGCGGGCAGGGAGCGGCGGGCCGGGGTGGGGGGCTGTCTCTCTATACACACACACACACACACACACACACACACTCACACTCACTCACTCACACTCACACAAGATGCGCCTCCACGGCTGGACTCGCCAAGGTGGAGACCTTCCAGCCCCCTTCCTCTCCTCGCCTGGCCCACCCCCAGCTCGTGGCCGCCCCCGCCGCCGCCGCCGCCGCCGCCGCCGCCGCCGCCGCCGCCGCCGATTGCGCACGCGCGGGTCGCCCGCCCTTTGACCCCAGGCAGGGGCCGCCCTCCCCGACAACCCCTTTCAGCTGCGCCCCCCACCCTGTGGGTGGGCTGCCGCCTATTCCCCCGGGCCCGGGCTGGGGCACAGCGCATGGGGGAGGGGAGCGAGTGTATGGGGCGTCTCTCTCTCTCTCTTGGGATGTGTCCCATGGGTGGGGTGGCGTGGTTAGTGGGGCGCTGAAGAAATCAGTCCCCTCCATCTCCTACCTCTGGAAAACGCCCAAGCCCTTGGAGAACTGCCGGCAACGCGACCGTGGGGGCCGGGACCCTCCTCTGTGTCCTCCTGTGGCCCAGTCCAAGGGGCCTGGGCCTGGCCGGGGCTGCATTGGACCCCGACCCCCCTGGCGTGTGGACTCGCTAAAAATCGGCGATTAGATATTGGATTCCAGCTTCATTGAGGTCATTTCACTAATGAGTGCACCGGAAAGAGTTTCCTAATCCATCTGTGAGGGTGGCAACTGAAAGAGAATTTTAAAGCTGACAGAATAGGCGAGGAAAGGCATAGGAGATTTCCACACCCAGTAAGGAAGCCTTTCCCGAAATGGAAGAAAGAAACGAGCAAACAGAGACACCGGTAGCCCGCCAGGATCAGAGTCTGCCCCCGAGAGAAAGTACCCTGACCAGGTTCACCCGTGGGTGGGTGGCGAGCTAGCGGCATTCAGAAGAGCGAGGCCCGCAGTCTGTGCAGAAGACACCTGCACTCGGGTGTGTGTGGCGGCACGATTCACAAGCAGCTCCAGATGTTAAGCCAAGGAGAAGCCAGGGAGTTCCCAACGCCCCAGGTGTCCTCAGCCCACGACTGGCTGCTGGGGGAATGCGAAGCCCGGCTCCTTGTCTCAGAGCGGGACAACCAGGAGGTGTGACGTACACCCCGGGGTTCCCAGGAGGATCAGGCTGAAGCTGGGACTTGGCCTCAAAGTGTCCCCTCGCACGGCCACCCCCTTCCCCTTCCTGCTCCTCTACTCCTGGTGCCCCTCCATCCAGGGGCCAGACCTTAAAGAGTCACCCGCAAGAGAATCCTGGTCCCAAAGGAGCCTTCTGGGGGACCCGTGCTGAGAGAGGTTGTGGGCATGGCCCGCTGGGGCTCTGCCCGACCCAGGGCTGAGAGATGCAACCTCCCAGCTCTGGGTCCCTGCAGGGGAAGCGTTGGCAAGCACAGGGCCAGTCCTCCAAAGGCCCAGGTGCAGGGAGCCCAGGCCAAGCAGCCTGTGGAAGAAGCCACCCCGGGAACACGACTGCAGGCCACGGCCCTTCCCACCTCCTCCTCCTCCTCCTCCTCCTGCTCCTCCACCCCCCCCCGACCTCCCACCCCCACCCCCGACATGGCGCAGGGCTCAGAGACACCTCAGACACTTGCTACCCAAAGTGCAAAGGGCATCAGTTGCTCCTCCAAACCCCCCCCCCCCCCGCCCAGCAGACCGCGTTGTCCAGCCAGCCCCCGGGCCTCCCTGGGGTGCCCAGCACAAAAGTGCAGACAACCACCGGACCCTCAATCTCAGTTTTCGGATGTTTTTGCCACTCTAAGGACCCGCAGGCCAGCTGGGCCTTCTGGCAGGACAGAGAGCCCCGGAATCCGACGTGGAGAGCTGGGTGTACGTCCCCACGAGGAGGCGGTCCCCACCTCCGCGGCTCTCCCCTTGCGGGGGGGAAAAGCAGCCACGGGGCCTCAGAGAAGACACCAGGCTGGGCGCCCGCCCCACAGTGGGGGCACGTCCCCCGCAGGCCACTTAGCGACGGCCGCCGGCCGGCGGACGGTTGGGTGGCGCGAGACGCTGCGGCCGCCCTGCTACCGGGTTCCTGGGAGGGCGTCCTGGAACCAGCGTCCACACCAAGCCCTTGGAAGGCCCAGGCGACGGAGGAGCCCCGTCAGGCAGGGGCCGAGGACGGTGACGGCCCGGGCGGGGAGGAGCGTGTCAGGCAGGGGCAGAGGACGGTGACAGGTGACAGGCCGGGCGGGAAGGAGTCAGTCAGGCAGGGGCCGAGGAGGAGACGGGGCTGGGTAAGGGTTAGGGTTAGAGTCAGGGCACAAGTCACAATCGCAAAGACCTGGAAGCGACCCGAGTGCCCATCGACCCACGAGTGCGTAAATGAAATGTGGCGCGTGGACACCACGGAGTGCTATTCAGCTAGGAGGAGCAGCGGTGAGAGGGCACCTCTCGTGGTTCTCCTGGCCAGAGCTGGAACCCGTTCCAGTAAGCCAGGTAGCCCAAGAATGGACACACGAGCACCACGTGCTCGCGCTCACCAGCAAATGGGTACGAACCGACGGACACCCAAGTGGACACAGAGGAATCACCTTCATCGGGTGGGTGTCGGGCGGGTGGGGGGAGGGGATGGGCATACACCTCCATTAGGAATGGGGTGGGTGCGCACCGACTGGGGGATGGGCGCACTTGAGGCTCTGACCCGAGGGGGGAGGCTGGGAGAGGGCAACGTACCCGACCTTAACATTGGTACCCCCACAATACGCTGGAACAACATCAGAGGTTAATGAATAAGAACACAGGGGGGAGGGGGGCACGGGCAACACATGTCACCTTAATACTTGGACTCCCATCATCTGCTTGAAAAGAGAGAGAAAAGAAAATGCAATCATAGAGATAAGGGACACTTTTTAAACATAATGAATCCGAAGAGAAAAGTAAAAGGAGGCCTGTGGAGCAGGTCTGGGTGTGACTCCGGATCCCCCAACATCAGGTGCCACCACCAAAGATTCCTACGTGTAGCCCATAGAACCCCAAAAGCAACGGGACGAGTTCTGGTCACATACTCCCTCAAAATGACATCCTGGCCTTCTTCTGGAACTCCCTCCCCTCTCAGACTCTCAAGGTTTCCTCCAGCGTGTCGGTTCCCACAGAGCAGACCTTTGGTCTGAGACCTGACAGTCCAGAAGCCACGCATGCTGCCGCGTGACGGCGGTGTCGCGGCTTGGGACAAGAGGAGGCCCCACGGTGCGGGCTGGGGCGCCAGGCACCGCGGCGGGCGCTGAGGGTGGGGGTGACCCCCGCCCGGGGCCGCCGCCTCGCTCCCAGAGAGGGGACAGAACAAGAGGCAAAACAAAAAAAAAAAAAAAAAAAAAAGAAGCCTACGGCACCCGGTATTCCCAGGCGGTCTCCCATCCAAGTACTAACCAGGCCCGACCCTGCTTAGCTTCCGAGACCAGACGAGATCGGGCGCGTTCAGGGTGGTGTGGCCCTAGACGGCGGAGGGCGCCCCTGCCCCGCTCAAGAAGCCGAGCCTCTCTGCGCTTCCCCGCCGCCTCCTCCCGCCCCAGGCCCCGCGCCGGCGCTGACCCGCACCGGGCGGGCCTGTTGAGTTCACCGGCCGGGTCCGGCGGGCTCCGAGGGACGGGGGTGACAGGCGGGGCGGGGCGGGGCGGGCAGGGAGCGGCGGGCCGGGGTGGGGGGCTGTCTCTCTATACACACACACACACACACACACACACACACTCACACTCACTCACTCACACTCACACAAGATGCGCCTCCACGGCTGGACTCGCCAAGGTGGAGACCTTCCAGCCCCCTTCCTCTCCTCGCCTGGCCCACCCCCAGCTCGTGGCCGCCCCCGCCGCCGCCGCCGCCGCCGCCGCCGATTGCGCACGCGCGGGTCGCCCGCCCTTTGACCCCAGGCAGGGGCCGCCCTCCCCGACAACCCCTTTCAGCTGCGCCCCCCACCCTGTGGGTGGGCTGCCGCCTATTCCCCCGGGCCCGGGCTGGGGCACAGCGCATGGGGGAGGGGAGCGAGTGTATGGGGCGTCTCTCTCTCTCTCTTGGGATGTGTCCCATGGGTGGGGTGGCGTGGTTAGTGGGGCGCTGAAGAAATCAGTCCCCTCCATCTCCTACCTCTGGAAAACGCCCAAGCCCTTGGAGAACTGCCGGCAACGCGACCGTGGGGGCCGGGACCCTCCTCTGTGTCCTCCTGTGGCCCAGTCCAAGGGGCCTGGGCCTGGCCGGGGCTGCATTGGACCCCGACCCCCCTGGCGTGTGGACTCGCTAAAAATCGGCGATTAGATATTGGATTCCAGCTTCATTGAGGTCATTTCACTAATGAGTGCACCGGAAAGAGTTTCCTAATCCATCTGTGAGGGTGGCAACTGAAAGAGAATTTTAAAGCTGACAGAATAGGCGAGGAAAGGCATAGGAGATTTCCACACCCAGTAAGGAAGCCTTTCCCGAAATGGAAGAAAGAAACGAGCAAACAGAGACACCGGTAGCCCGCCAGGATCAGAGTCTGCCCCCGAGAGAAAGTACCCTGACCAGGTTCACCCGTGGGTGGGTGGCGAGCTAGCGGCATTCAGAAGAGCGAGGCCCGCAGTCTGTGCAGAAGACACCTGCACTCGGGTGTGTGTGGCGGCACGATTCACAAGCAGCTCCAGATGTTAAGCCAAGGAGAAGCCAGGGAGTTCCCAACGCCCCAGGTGTCCTCAGCCCACGACTGGCTGCTGGGGGAATGCGAAGCCCGGCTCCTTGTCTCAGAGCGGGACAACCAGGAGGTGTGACGTACACCCCGGGGTTCCCAGGAGGATCAGGCTGAAGCTGGGACTTGGCCTCAAAGTGTCCCCTCGCACGGCCACCCCCTTCCCCTTCCTGCTCCTCTACTCCTGGTGCCCCTCCATCCAGGGGCCAGACCTTAAAGAGTCACCCGCAAGAGAATCCTGGTCCCAAAGGAGCCTTCTGGGGGACCCGTGCTGAGAGAGGTTGTGGGCATGGCCCGCTGGGGCTCTGCCCGACCCAGGGCTGAGAGATGCAACCTCCCAGCTCTGGGTCCCTGCAGGGGAAGCGTTGGCAAGCACAGGGCCAGTCCTCCAAAGGCCCAGGTGCAGGGAGCCCAGGCCAAGCAGCCTGTGGAAGAAGCCACCCCGGGAACACGACTGCAGGCCACGGCCCTTCCCACCTCCTCCTCCTCCTCCTCCTCCTGCTCCTCCACCCCCCCCCCGACCTCCCACCCCCACCCCCGACATGGCGCAGGGCTCAGAGACACCTCAGACACTTGCTACCCAAAGTGCAAAGGGCATCAGTTGCTCCTCCAAACCCCCCCCCCGCCCAGCAGACCGCGTTGTCCAGCCAGCCCCCGGGCCTCCCTGGGGTGCCCAGCACAAAAGTGCAGACAACCACCGGACCCTCAATCTCAGTTTTCGGATGTTTTTGCCACTCTAAGGACCCGCAGGCCAGCTGGGCCTTCTGGCAGGACAGAGAGCCCCGGAATCCGACGTGGAGAGCTGGGTGTACGTCCCCACGAGGAGGCGGTCCCCACCTCCGCGGCTCTCCCCTTGCGGGGGGGAAAAGCAGCCACGGGGCCTCAGAGAAGACACCAGGCTGGGCGCCCGCCCCACAGTGGGGGCACGTCCCCCGCAGGCCACTTAGCGACGGCCGCCGGCCGGCGGACGGTTGGGTGGCGCGAGACGCTGCGGCCGCCCTGCTACCGGGTTCCTGGGAGGGCGTCCTGGAACCAGCGTCCACACCAAGCCCTTGGAAGGCCCAGGCGACGGAGGAGCCCCGTCAGGCAGGGGCCGAGGACGGTGACGGCCCGGGCGGGGAGGAGCGTGTCAGGCAGGGGCAGAGGATGGTGACAGGTGACAGGCCGGGCGGGAAGGAGTCAGTCAGGCAGGGGCCGAGGAGGAGACGGGGCTGGGTAAGGGTTAGGGTTAGAGTCAGGGCACAAGTCACAATCGCAAAGACCTGGAAGCGACCCGAGTGCCCATCGACCCACGAGTGCGTAAATGAAATGTGGCGCGTGGACACCACGGAGTGCTATTCAGCTAGGAGGAGCAGCGGTGAGAGGGCACCTCTCGTGGTTCTCCTGGCCAGAGCTGGAACCCGTTCCAGTAAGCCAGGTAGCCCAAGAATGGACACACGAGCACCACGTGCTCGCGCTCACCAGCAAATGGGTACGAACCGACGGACACCCAAGTGGACACAGAGGAATCACCTTCATCGGGTGGGTGTCGGGCGGGTGGGGGGAGGGGATGGGCATACACCTCCATTAGGAATGGGGTGGGTGCGCACCGACTGGGGGATGGGCGCACTTGAGGCTCTGACCCGAGGGGGGAGGCTGGGAGAGGGCAACGTACCCGACCTTAACATTGGTACCCCCACAATACGCTGGAACAACATCAGAGGTTAATGAATAAGAACACAGGGGGGAGGGGGGCACGGGCAACACATGTCACCTTAATACTTGGACTCCCATCATCTGCTTGAAAAGAGAGAGAAAAGAAAATGCAATCATAGAGATAAGAGACACTTTTTAAACATAATGAATCCGAAGAGAAAAGTAAAAGGAGGCCTGTGGAGCAGGTCTGGGTGTGACTCCGGATCCCCCAACATCAGGTGCCACCACCAAAGATTCCTACGTGTAGCCCATAGAACCCCAAAAGCAACGGGACGAGTTCTGGTCACATACTCCCTCAAAATGACATCCTGGCCTTCTTCTGGAACTCCCTCCCCTCTCAGACTCTCAAGGTTTCCTCCAGCGTGTCGGTTCCCACAGAGCAGACCTTTGGTCTGAGACCTGACAGTCCAGAAGCCACGCATGCTGCCGCGTGACGGCGGTGTCGCGGCTTGGGACAAGAGGAGGCCCCACGGTGCGGGCTGGGGCGCCAGGCACCGCGGCGGGCGCTGAGGGTGGGGGTGACCCCCGCCCGGGGCCGCCGCCTCGCTCCCAGAGAGGGGACAGAACAAGAGGCAAAACAAAAAAAAAAAAAAAAAAAAAAGAAGCCTACGGCACCCGGTATTCCCAGGCGGTCTCCCATCCAAGTACTAACCAGGCCCGACCCTGCTTAGCTTCCGAGACCAGACGAGATCGGGCGCGTTCAGGGTGGTGTGGCCCTAGACGGCGGAGGGCGCCCCTGCCCCGCTCAAGAAGCCGAGCCTCTCTGCGCTTCCCCGCCGCCTCCTCCCGCCCCAGGCCCCGCGCCGGCGCTGACCCGCACCGGGCGGGCCTGTTGAGTTCACCGGCCGGGTCCGGCGGGCTCCGAGGGACGGGGGTGACAGGCGGGGCGGGGCGGGGCGGGCAGGGAGCGGCGGGCCGGGGTGGGGGGCTGTCTCTCTATACACACACACACACACACACACACACACACTCACACTCACTCACTCACACTCACACAAGATGCGCCTCCACGGCTGGACTCGCCAAGGTGGAGACCTTCCAGCCCCCTTCCTCTCCTCGCCTGGCCCACCCCCAGCTCGTGGCCGCCCCCGCCGCCGCCGCCGCCGCCGCCGCCGCCGCCGCCGCCGCCGATTGCGCACGCGCGGGTCGCCCGCCCTTTGACCCCAGGCAGGGGCCGCCCTCCCCGACAACCCCTTTCAGCTGCGCCCCCCACCCTGTGGGTGGGCTGCCGCCTATTCCCCCGGGCCCGGGCTGGGGCACAGCGCATGGGGGAGGGGAGCGAGTGTATGGGGCGTCTCTCTCTCTCTCTTGGGATGTGTCCCATGGGTGGGGTGGCGTGGTTAGTGGGGCGCTGAAGAAATCAGTCCCCTCCATCTCCTACCTCTGGAAAACGCCCAAGCCCTTGGAGAACTGCCGGCAACGCGACCGTGGGGGCCGGGACCCTCCTCTGTGTCCTCCTGTGGCCCAGTCCAAGGGGCCTGGGCCTGGCCGGGGCTGCATTGGACCCCGACCCCCCTGGCGTGTGGACTCGCTAAAAATCGGCGATTAGATATTGGATTCCAGCTTCATTGAGGTCATTTCACTAATGAGTGCACCGGAAAGAGTTTCCTAATCCATCTGTGAGGGTGGCAACTGAAAGAGAATTTTAAAGCTGACAGAATAGGCGAGGAAAGGCATAGGAGATTTCCACACCCAGTAAGGAAGCCTTTCCCGAAATGGAAGAAAGAAACGAGCAAACAGAGACACCGGTAGCCCGCCAGGATCAGAGTCTGCCCCCGAGAGAAAGTACCCTGACCAGGTTCACCCGTGGGTGGGTGGCGAGCTAGCGGCATTCAGAAGAGCGAGGCCCGCAGTCTGTGCAGAAGACACCTGCACTCGGGTGTGTGTGGCGGCACGATTCACAAGCAGCTCCAGATGTTAAGCCAAGGAGAAGCCAGGGAGTTCCCAACGCCCCAGGTGTCCTCAGCCCACGACTGGCTGCTGGGGGAATGCGAAGCCCGGCTCCTTGTCTCAGAGCGGGACAACCAGGAGGTGTGACGTACACCCCGGGGTTCCCAGGAGGATCAGGCTGAAGCTGGGACTTGGCCTCAAAGTGTCCCCTCGCACGGCCACCCCCTTCCCCTTCCTGCTCCTCTACTCCTGGTGCCCCTCCATCCAGGGGCCAGACCTTAAAGAGTCACCCGCAAGAGAATCCTGGTCCCAAAGGAGCCTTCTGGGGGACCCGTGCTGAGAGAGGTTGTGGGCATGGCCCGCTGGGGCTCTGCCCGACCCAGGGCTGAGAGATGCAACCTCCCAGCTCTGGGTCCCTGCAGGGGAAGCGTTGGCAAGCACAGGGCCAGTCCTCCAAAGGCCCAGGTGCAGGGAGCCCAGGCCAAGCAGCCTGTGGAAGAAGCCACCCCGGGAACACGACTGCAGGCCACGGCCCTTCCCACCTCCTCCTCCTCCTCCTCCTCCTGCTCCTCCACCCCCCCCCGACCTCCCACCCCCACCCCCGACATGGCGCAGGGCTCAGAGACACCTCAGACACTTGCTACCCAAAGTGCAAAGGGCATCAGTTGCTCCTCCAAACCCCCCCCCCCGCCCAGCAGACCGCGTTGTCCAGCCAGCCCCCGGGCCTCCCTGGGGTGCCCAGCACAAAAGTGCAGACAACCACCGGACCCTCAATCTCAGTTTTCGGATGTTTTTGCCACTCTAAGGACCCGCAGGCCAGCTGGGCCTTCTGGCAGGACAGAGAGCCCCGGAATCCGACGTGGAGAGCTGGGTGTACGTCCCCACGAGGAGGCGGTCCCCACCTCCGCGGCTCTCCCCTTGCGGGGGGGAAAAGCAGCCACGGGGCCTCAGAGAAGACACCAGGCTGGGCGCCCGCCCCACAGTGGGGGCACGTCCCCCGCAGGCCACTTAGCGACGGCCGCCGGCCGGCGGACGGTTGGGTGGCGCGAGACGCTGCGGCCGCCCTGCTACCGGGTTCCTGGGAGGGCGTCCTGGAACCAGCGTCCACACCAAGCCCTTGGAAGGCCCAGGCGACGGAGGAGCCCCGTCAGGCAGGGGCCGAGGACGGTGACGGCCCGGGCGGGGAGGAGCGTGTCAGGCAGGGGCAGAGGACGGTGACAGGTGACAGGCCGGGCGGGAAGGAGTCAGTCAGGCAGGGGCCGAGGAGGAGACGGGGCTGGGTAAGGGTTAGGGTTAGAGTCAGGGCACAAGTCACAATCGCAAAGACCTGGAAGCGACCCGAGTGCCCATCGACCCACGAGTGCGTAAATGAAATGTGGCGCGTGGACACCACGGAGTGCTATTCAGCTAGGAGGAGCAGCGGTGAGAGGGCACCTCTCGTGGTTCTCCTGGCCAGAGCTGGAACCCGTTCCAGTAAGCCAGGTAGCCCAAGAATGGACACACGAGCACCACGTGCTCGCGCTCACCAGCAAATGGGTACGAACCGACGGACACCCAAGTGGACACAGAGGAATCACCTTCATCGGGTGGGTGTCGGGCGGGTGGGGGGAGGGGATGGGCATACACCTCCATTAGGAATGGGGTGGGTGCGCACCGACTGGGGGATGGGCGCACTTGAGGCTCTGACCCGAGGGGGGAGGCTGGGAGAGGGCAACGTACCCGACCTTAACATTGGTACCCCCACAATACGCTGGAACAACATCAGAGGTTAATGAATAAGAACACAGGGGGGAGGGGGGCACGGGCAACACATGTCACCTTAATACTTGGACTCCCATCATCTGCTTGAAAAGAGAGAGAAAAGAAAATGCAATCATAGAGATAAGGGACACTTTTTAAACATAATGAATCCGAAGAGAAAAGTAAAAGGAGGCCTGTGGAGCAGGTCTGGGTGTGACTCCGGATCCCCCAACATCAGGTGCCACCACCAAAGATTCCTACGTGTAGCCCATAGAACCCCAAAAGCAACGGGACGAGTTCTGGTCACATACTCCCTCAAAATGACATCCTGGCCTTCTTCTGGAACTCCCTCCCCTCTCAGACTCTCAAGGTTTCCTCCAGCGTGTCGGTTCCCACAGAGCAGACCTTTGGTCTGAGACCTGACAGTCCAGAAGCCACGCATGCTGCCGCGTGACGGCGGTGTCGCGGCTTGGGACAAGAGGAGGCCCCACGGTGCGGGCTGGGGCGCCAGGCACCGCGGCGGGCGCTGAGGGTGGGGGTGACCCCCGCCCGGGGCCGCCGCCTCGCTCCCAGAGAGGGGACAGAACAAGAGGCAAAACAAAAAAAAAAAAAAAAAAAAAAGAAGCCTACGGCACCCGGTATTCCCAGGCGGTCTCCCATCCAAGTACTAACCAGGCCCGACCCTGCTTAGCTTCCGAGACCAGACGAGATCGGGCGCGTTCAGGGTGGTGTGGCCCTAGACGGCGGAGGGCGCCCCTGCCCCGCTCGAGAAGCCGAGCCTCTCTGCGCTTCCCCGCCGCCTCCTCCCGCCCCAGGCCCCGCGCCGGCGCTGACCCGCACCGGGCGGGCCTGTTGAGTTCACCGGCCGGGTCCGGCGGGCTCCGAGGGACGGGGGTGACAGGCGGGGCGGGGCGGGGCGGGCAGGGAGCGGCGGGCCGGGGTGGGGGGCTGTCTCTCTATACACACACACACACACACACACACACACACTCACACTCACTCACTCACACTCACACAAGATGCGCCTCCACGGCTGGACTCGCCAAGGTGGAGACCTTCCAGCCCCCTTCCTCTCCTCGCCTGGCCCACCCCCAGCTCGTGGCCGCCCCCGCCGCCGCCGCCGCCGCCGCCGCCGCCGCCGCCGCCGATTGCGCACGCGCGGGTCGCCCGCCCTTTGACCCCAGGCAGGGGCCGCCCTCCCCGACAACCCCTTTCAGCTGCGCCCCCCACCCTGTGGGTGGGCTGCCGCCTATTCCCCCGGGCCCGGGCTGGGGCACAGCGCATGGGGGAGGGGAGCGAGTGTATGGGGCGTCTCTCTCTCTCTCTTGGGATGTGTCCCATGGGTGGGGTGGCGTGGTTAGTGGGGCGCTGAAGAAATCAGTCCCCTCCATCTCCTACCTCTGGAAAACGCCCAAGCCCTTGGAGAACTGCCGGCAACGCGACCGTGGGGGCCGGGACCCTCCTCTGTGTCCTCCTGTGGCCCAGTCCAAGGGGCCTGGGCCTGGCCGGGGCTGCATTGGACCCCGACCCCCCTGGCGTGTGGACTCGCTAAAAATCGGCGATTAGATATTGGATTCCAGCTTCATTGAGGTCATTTCACTAATGAGTGCACCGGAAAGAGTTTCCTAATCCATCTGTGAGGGTGGCAACTGAAAGAGAATTTTAAAGCTGACAGAATAGGCGAGGAAAGGCATAGGAGATTTCCACACCCAGTAAGGAAGCCTTTCCCGAAATGGAAGAAAGAAACGAGCAAACAGAGACACCGGTAGCCCGCCAGGATCAGAGTCTGCCCCCGAGAGAAAGTACCCTGACCAGGTTCACCCGTGGGTGGGTGGCGAGCTAGCGGCATTCAGAAGAGCGAGGCCCGCAGTCTGTGCAGAAGACACCTGCACTCGGGTGTGTGTGGCGGCACGATTCACAAGCAGCTCCAGATGTTAAGCCAAGGAGAAGCCAGGGAGTTCCCAACGCCCCAGGTGTCCTCAGCCCACGACTGGCTGCTGGGGGAATGCGAAGCCCGGCTCCTTGTCTCAGAGCGGGACAACCAGGAGGTGTGACGTACACCCCGGGGTTCCCAGGAGGATCAGGCTGAAGCTGGGACTTGGCCTCAAAGTGTCCCCTCGCACGGCCACCCCCTTCCCCTTCCTGCTCCTCTACTCCTGGTGCCCCTCCATCCAGGGGCCAGACCTTAAAGAGTCACCCGCAAGAGAATCCTGGTCCCAAAGGAGCCTTCTGGGGGACCCGTGCTGAGAGAGGTTGTGGGCATGGCCCGCTGGGGCTCTGCCCGACCCAGGGCTGAGAGATGCAACCTCCCAGCTCTGGGTCCCTGCAGGGGAAGCGTTGGCAAGCACAGGGCCAGTCCTCCAAAGGCCCAGGTGCAGGGAGCCCAGGCCAAGCAGCCTGTGGAAGAAGCCACCCCGGGAACACGACTGCAGGCCACGGCCCTTCCCACCTCCTCCTCCTCCTCCTCCTCCTGCTCCTCCACCCCCCCCCCGACCTCCCACCCCCACCCCCGACATGGCGCAGGGCTCAGAGACACCTCAGACACTTGCTACCCAAAGTGCAAAGGGCATCAGTTGCTCCTCCAAACCCCCCCCCCGCCCAGCAGACCGCGTTGTCCAGCCAGCCCCCGGGCCTCCCTGGGGTGCCCAGCACAAAAGTGCAGACAACCACCGGACCCTCAATCTCAGTTTTCGGATGTTTTTGCCACTCTAAGGACCCGCAGGCCAGCTGGGCCTTCTGGCAGGACAGAGAGCCCCGGAATCCGACGTGGAGAGCTGGGTGTACGTCCCCACGAGGAGGCGGTCCCCACCTCCGCGGCTCTCCCCTTGCGGGGGGGAAAAGCAGCCACGGGGCCTCAGAGAAGACACCAGGCTGGGCGCCCGCCCCACAGTGGGGGCACGTCCCCCGCAGGCCACTTAGCGACGGCCGCCGGCCGGCGGACGGTTGGGTGGCGCGAGACGCTGCGGCCGCCCTGCTACCGGGTTCCTGGGAGGGCGTCCTGGAACCAGCGTCCACACCAAGCCCTTGGAAGGCCCAGGCGACGGAGGAGCCCCGTCAGGCAGGGGCCGAGGACGGTGACGGCCCGGGCGGGGAGGAGCGTGTCAGGCAGGGGCAGAGGATGGTGACAGGTGACAGGCCGGGCGGGAAGGAGTCAGTCAGGCAGGGGCCGAGGAGGAGACGGGGCTGGGTAAGGGTTAGGGTTAGAGTCAGGGCACAAGTCACAATCGCAAAGACCTGGAAGCGACCCGAGTGCCCATCGACCCACGAGTGCGTAAATGAAATGTGGCGCGTGGACACCACGGAGTGCTATTCAGCTAGGAGGAGCAGCGGTGAGAGGGCACCTCTCGTGGTTCTCCTGGCCAGAGCTGGAACCCGTTCCAGTAAGCCAGGTAGCCCAAGAATGGACACACGAGCACCACGTGCTCGCGCTCACCAGCAAATGGGTACGAACCGACGGACACCCAAGTGGACACAGAGGAATCACCTTCATCGGGTGGGTGTCGGGCGGGTGGGGGGAGGGGATGGGCATACACCTCCATTAGGAATGGGGTGGGTGCGCACCGACTGGGGGATGGGCGCACTTGAGGCTCTGACCCGAGGGGGGAGGCTGGGAGAGGGCAACGTACCCGACCTTAACATTGGTACCCCCACAATACGCTGGAACAACATCAGAGGTTAATGAATAAGAACACAGGGGGGAGGGGGGCACGGGCAACACATGTCACCTTAATACTTGGACTCCCATCATCTGCTTGAAAAGAGAGAGAAAAGAAAATGCAATCATAGAGATAAGAGACACTTTTTAAACATAATGAATCCGAAGAGAAAAGTAAAAGGAGGCCTGTGGAGCAGGTCTGGGTGTGACTCCGGATCCCCCAACATCAGGTGCCACCACCAAAGATTCCTACGTGTAGCCCATAGAACCCCAAAAGCAACGGGACGAGTTCTGGTCACATACTCCCTCAAAATGACATCCTGGCCTTCTTCTGGAACTCCCTCCCCTCTCAGACTCTCAAGGTTTCCTCCAGCGTGTCGGTTCCCACAGAGCAGACCTTTGGTCTGAGACCTGACAGTCCAGAAGCCACGCATGCTGCCGCGTGACGGCGGTGTCGCGGCTTGGGACAAGAGGAGGCCCCACGGTGCGGGCTGGGGCGCCAGGCACCGCGGCGGGCGCTGAGGGTGGGGGTGACCCCCGCCCGGGGCCGCCGCCTCGCTCCCAGAGAGGGGACAGAACAAGAGGCAAAACAAAAAAAAAAAAAAAAAAAAAAGAAGCCTACGGCACCCGGTATTCCCAGGCGGTCTCCCATCCAAGTACTAACCAGGCCCGACCCTGCTTAGCTTCCGAGACCAGACGAGATCGGGCGCGTTCAGGGTGGTGTGGCCCTAGACGGCGGAGGGCGCCCCTGCCCCGCTCAAGAAGCCGAGCCTCTCTGCGCTTCCCCGCCGCCTCCTCCCGCCCCAGGCCCCGCGCCGGCGCTGACCCGCACCGGGCGGGCCTGTTGAGTTCACCGGCCGGGTCCGGCGGGCTCCGAGGGACGGGGGTGACAGGCGGGGCGGGGCGGGGCGGGCAGGGAGCGGCGGGCCGGGGTGGGGGGCTGTCTCTCTATACACACACACACACACACACACACACACACACTCACACTCACTCACTCACACTCACACAAGATGCGCCTCCACGGCTGGACTCGCCAAGGTGGAGACCTTCCAGCCCCCTTCCTCTCCTCGCCTGGCCCACCCCCAGCTCGTGGCCGCCCCCGCCGCCGCCGCCGCCGCCGCCGCCGCCGCCGCCGCCGCCGCCGCCGCCGCCGCCGATTGCGCACGCGCGGGTCGCCCGCCCTTTGACCCCAGGCAGGGGCCGCCCTCCCCGACAACCCCTTTCAGCTGCGCCCCCCACCCTGTGGGTGGGCTGCCGCCTATTCCCCCGGGCCCGGGCTGGGGCACAGCGCATGGGGGAGGGGAGCGAGTGTATGGGGCGTCTCTCTCTCTCTCTTGGGATGTGTCCCATGGGTGGGGTGGCGTGGTTAGTGGGGCGCTGAAGAAATCAGTCCCCTCCATCTCCTACCTCTGGAAAACGCCCAAGCCCTTGGAGAACTGCCGGCAACGCGACCGTGGGGGCCGGGACCCTCCTCTGTGTCCTCCTGTGGCCCAGTCCAAGGGGCCTGGGCCTGGCCGGGGCTGCATTGGACCCCGACCCCCCTGGCGTGTGGACTCGCTAAAAATCGGCGATTAGATATTGGATTCCAGCTTCATTGAGGTCATTTCACTAATGAGTGCACCGGAAAGAGTTTCCTAATCCATCTGTGAGGGTGGCAACTGAAAGAGAATTTTAAAGCTGACAGAATAGGCGAGGAAAGGCATAGGAGATTTCCACACCCAGTAAGGAAGCCTTTCCCGAAATGGAAGAAAGAAACGAGCAAACAGAGACACCGGTAGCCCGCCAGGATCAGAGTCTGCCCCCGAGAGAAAGTACCCTGACCAGGTTCACCCGTGGGTGGGTGGCGAGCTAGCGGCATTCAGAAGAGCGAGGCCCGCAGTCTGTGCAGAAGACACCTGCACTCGGGTGTGTGTGGCGGCACGATTCACAAGCAGCTCCAGATGTTAAGCCAAGGAGAAGCCAGGGAGTTCCCAACGCCCCAGGTGTCCTCAGCCCACGACTGGCTGCTGGGGGAATGCGAAGCCCGGCTCCTTGTCTCAGAGCGGGACAACCAGGAGGTGTGACGTACACCCCGGGGTTCCCAGGAGGATCAGGCTGAAGCTGGGACTTGGCCTCAAAGTGTCCCCTCGCACGGCCACCCCCTTCCCCTTCCTGCTCCTCTACTCCTGGTGCCCCTCCATCCAGGGGCCAGACCTTAAAGAGTCACCCGCAAGAGAATCCTGGTCCCAAAGGAGCCTTCTGGGGGACCCGTGCTGAGAGAGGTTGTGGGCATGGCCCGCTGGGGCTCTGCCCGACCCAGGGCTGAGAGATGCAACCTCCCAGCTCTGGGTCCCTGCAGGGGAAGCGTTGGCAAGCACAGGGCCAGTCCTCCAAAGGCCCAGGTGCAGGGAGCCCAGGCCAAGCAGCCTGTGGAAGAAGCCACCCCGGGAACACGACTGCAGGCCACGGCCCTTCCCACCTCCTCCTCCTCCTCCTCCTCCTGCTCCTCCACCCCCCCCCCCCGACCTCCCACCCCCACCCCCGACATGGCGCAGGGCTCAGAGACACCTCAGACACTTGCTACCCAAAGTGCAAAGGGCATCAGTTGCTCCTCCAAACCCCCCCCCCGCCCAGCAGACCGCGTTGTCCAGCCAGCCCCCGGGCCTCCCTGGGGTGCCCAGCACAAAAGTGCAGACAACCACCGGACCCTCAATCTCAGTTTTCGGATGTTTTTGCCACTCTAAGGACCCGCAGGCCAGCTGGGCCTTCTGGCAGGACAGAGAGCCCCGGAATCCGACGTGGAGAGCTGGGTGTACGTCCCCACGAGGAGGCGGTCCCCACCTCCGCGGCTCTCCCCTTGCGGGGGGGAAAAGCAGCCACGGGGCCTCAGAGAAGACACCAGGCTGGGCGCCCGCCCCACAGTGGGGGCACGTCCCCCGCAGGCCACTTAGCGACGGCCGCCGGCCGGCGGACGGTTGGGTGGCGCGAGACGCTGCGGCCGCCCTGCTACCGGGTTCCTGGGAGGGCGTCCTGGAACCAGCGTCCACACCAAGCCCTTGGAAGGCCCAGGCGACGGAGGAGCCCCATCAGGCAGGGGCCGAGGACGGTGACGGCCCGGGCGGGGAGGAGCGTGTCAGGCAGGGGCAGAGGACGGTGACAGGTGACAGGCCGGGCGGGAAGGAGTCAGTCAGGCAGGGGCCGAGGAGGAGACGGGGCTGGGTAAGGGTTAGGGTTAGAGTCAGGGCACAAGTCACAATCGCAAAGACCTGGAAGCGACCCGAGTGCCCATCGACCCACGAGTGCGTAAATGAAATGTGGCGCGTGGACACCACGGAGTGCTATTCAGCTAGGAGGAGCAGCGGTGAGAGGGCACCTCTCGTGGTTCTCCTGGCCAGAGCTGGAACCCGTTCCAGTAAGCCAGGTAGCCCAAGAATGGACACACGAGCACCACGTGCTCGCGCTCACCAGCAAATGGGTACGAACCGACGGACACCCAAGTGGACACAGAGGAATCACCTTCATCGGGTGGGTGTCGGGCGGGTGGGGGGAGGGGATGGGCATACACCTCCATTAGGAATGGGGTGGGTGCGCACCGACTGGGGGATGGGCGCACTTGAGGCTCTGACCCGAGGGGGGAGGCTGGGAGAGGGCAACGTACCCGACCTTAACATTGGTACCCCCACAATACGCTGGAACAACATCAGAGGTTAATGAATAAGAACACAGGGGGGAGGGGGGCACGGGCAACACATGTCACCTTAATACTTGGACTCCCATCATCTGCTTGAAAAGAGAGAGAAAAGAAAATGCAATCATAGAGATAAGGGACACTTTTTAAACATAATGAATCCGAAGAGAAAAGTAAAAGGAGGCCTGTGGAGCAGGTCTGGGTGTGACTCCGGATCCCCCAACATCAGGTGCCACCACCAAAGATTCCTACGTGTAGCCCATAGAACCCCAAAAGCAACGGGACGAGTTCTGGTCACATACTCCCTCAAAATGACATCCTGGCCTTCTTCTGGAACTCCCTCCCCTCTCAGACTCTCAAGGTTTCCTCCAGCGTGTCGGTTCCCACAGAGCAGACCTTTGGTCTGAGACCTGACAGTCCAGAAGCCACGCATGCTGCCGCGTGACGGCGGTGTCGCGGCTTGGGACAAGAGGAGGCCCCACGGTGCGGGCTGGGGCGCCAGGCACCGCGGCGGGCGCTGAGGGTGGGGGTGACCCCCGCCCGGGGCCGCCGCCTCGCTCCCAGAGAGGGGACAGAACAAGAGGCAAAACAAAAAAAAAAAAAAAAAAAAAAGAAGCCTACGGCACCCGGTATTCCCAGGCGGTCTCCCATCCAAGTACTAACCAGGCCCGACCCTGCTTAGCTTCCGAGACCAGACGAGATCGGGCGCGTTCAGGGTGGTGTGGCCCTAGACGGCGGAGGGCGCCCCTGCCCCGCTCAAGAAGCCGAGCCTCTCTGCGCTTCCCCGCCGCCTCCTCCCGCCCCAGGCCCCGCGCCGGCGCTGACCCGCACCGGGCGGGCCTGTTGAGTTCACCGGCCGGGTCCGGCGGGCTCCGAGGGACGGGGGTGACAGGCGGGGCGGGGCGGGGCGGGCAGGGAGCGGCGGGCCGGGGTGGGGGGCTGTCTCTCTATACACATACACACACACACACACACACACACACACACTCACACTCACTCACTCACACTCACACAAGATGCGCCTCCACGGCTGGACTCGCCAAGGTGGAGACCTTCCAGCCCCCTTCCTCTCCTCGCCTGGCCCACCCCCAGCTCGTGGCCGCCCCCGCCGCCGCCGCCGCCGCCGCCGCCGCCGCCGCCGCCGCCGCCGCCGCCGCCGCCGCCGCCGATTGCGCACGCGCGGGTCGCCCGCCCTTTGACCCCAGGCAGGGGCCGCCCTCCCCGACAACCCCTTTCAGCTGCGCCCCCCACCCTGTGGGTGGGCTGCCGCCTATTCCCCCGGGCCCGGGCTGGGGCACAGCGCATGGGGGAGGGGAGCGAGTGTATGGGGCGTCTCTCTCTCTCTCTTGGGATGTGTCCCATGGGTGGGGTGGCGTGGTTAGTGGGGCGCTGAAGAAATCAGTCCCCTCCATCTCCTACCTCTGGAAAACGCCCAAGCCCTTGGAGAACTGCCGGCAACGCGACCGTGGGGGCCGGGACCCTCCTCTGTGTCCTCCTGTGGCCCAGTCCAAGGGGCCTGGGCCTGGCCGGGGCTGCATTGGACCCCGACCCCCCTGGCGTGTGGACTCGCTAAAAATCGGCGATTAGATATTGGATTCCAGCTTCATTGAGGTCATTTCACTAATGAGTGCACCGGAAAGAGTTTCCTAATCCATCTGTGAGGGTGGCAACTGAAAGAGAATTTTAAAGCTGACAGAATAGGCGAGGAAAGGCATAGGAGATTTCCACACCCAGTAAGGAAGCCTTTCCCGAAATGGAAGAAAGAAACGAGCAAACAGAGACACCGGTAGCCCGCCAGGATCAGAGTCTGCCCCCGAGAGAAAGTACCCTGACCAGGTTCACCCGTGGGTGGGTGGCGAGCTAGCGGCATTCAGAAGAGCGAGGCCCGCAGTCTGTGCAGAAGACACCTGCACTCGGGTGTGTGTGGCGGCACGATTCACAAGCAGCTCCAGATGTTAAGCCAAGGAGAAGCCAGGGAGTTCCCAACGCCCCAGGTGTCCTCAGCCCACGACTGGCTGCTGGGGGAATGCGAAGCCCGGCTCCTTGTCTCAGAGCGGGACAACCAGGAGGTGTGACGTACACCCCGGGGTTCCCAGGAGGATCAGGCTGAAGCTGGGACTTGGCCTCAAAGTGTCCCCTCGCACGGCCACCCCCTTCCCCTTCCTGCTCCTCTACTCCTGGTGCCCCTCCATCCAGGGGCCAGACCTTAAAGAGTCACCCGCAAGAGAATCCTGGTCCCAAAGGAGCCTTCTGGGGGACCCGTGCTGAGAGAGGTTGTGGGCATGGCCCGCTGGGGCTCTGCCCGACCCAGGGCTGAGAGATGCAACCTCCCAGCTCTGGGTCCCTGCAGGGGAAGCGTTGGCAAGCACAGGGCCAGTCCTCCAAAGGCCCAGGTGCAGGGAGCCCAGGCCAAGCAGCCTGTGGAAGAAGCCACCCCGGGAACACGACTGCAGGCCACGGCCCTTCCCACCTCCTCCTCCTCCTCCTCCTCCTGCTCCTCCACCCCCCCCCCCGACCTCCCACCCCCACCCCCGACATGGCGCAGGGCTCAGAGACACCTCAGACACTTGCTACCCAAAGTGCAAAGGGCATCAGTTGCTCCTCCAAACCCCCCCCCCCGCCCAGCAGACCGCGTTGTCCAGCCAGCCCCCGGGCCTCCCTGGGGTGCCCAGCACAAAAGTGCAGACAACCACCGGACCCTCAATCTCAGTTTTCGGATGTTTTTGCCACTCTAAGGACCCGCAGGCCAGCTGGGCCTTCTGGCAGGACAGAGAGCCCCGGAATCCGACGTGGAGAGCTGGGTGTACGTCCCCACGAGGAGGCGGTCCCCACCTCCGCGGCTCTCCCCTTGCGGGGGGGAAAAGCAGCCACGGGGCCTCAGAGAAGACACCAGGCTGGGCGCCCGCCCCACAGTGGGGGCACGTCCCCCGCAGGCCACTTAGCGACGGCCGCCGGCCGGCGGACGGTTGGGTGGCGCGAGACGCTGCGGCCGCCCTGCTACCGGGTTCCTGGGAGGGCGTCCTGGAACCAGCGTCCACACCAAGCCCTTGGAAGGCCCAGGCGACGGAGGAGCCCCGTCAGGCAGGGGCCGAGGACGGTGACGGCCCGGGCGGGGAGGAGCGTGTCAGGCAGGGGCAGAGGACGGTGACAGGTGACAGGCCGGGCGGGAAGGAGTCAGTCAGGCAGGGGCCGAGGAGGAGACGGGGCTGGGTAAGGGTTAGGGTTAGAGTCAGGGCACAAGTCACAATCGCAAAGACCTGGAAGCGACCCGAGTGCCCATCGACCCACGAGTGCGTAAATGAAATGTGGCGCGTGGACACCACGGAGTGCTATTCAGCTAGGAGGAGCAGCGGTGAGAGGGCACCTCTCGTGGTTCTCCTGGCCAGAGCTGGAACCCGTTCCAGTAAGCCAGGTAGCCCAAGAATGGACACACGAGCACCACGTGCTCGCGCTCACCAGCAAATGGGTACGAACCGACGGACACCCAAGTGGACACAGAGGAATCACCTTCATCGGGTGGGTGTCGGGCGGGTGGGGGGAGGGGATGGGCATACACCTCCATTAGGAATGGGGTGGGTGCGCACCGACTGGGGGATGGGCGCACTTGAGGCTCTGACCCGAGGGGGGAGGCTGGGAGAGGGCAACGTACCCGACCTTAACATTGGTACCCCCACAATACGCTGGAACAACATCAGAGGTTAATGAATAAGAACACAGGGGGGAGGGGGGCACGGGCAACACATGTCACCTTAATACTTGGACTCCCATCATCTGCTTGAAAAGAGAGAGAAAAGAAAATGCAATCATAGAGATAAGGGACACTTTTTAAACATAATGAATCCGAAGAGAAAAGTAAAAGGAGGCCTGTGGAGCAGGTCTGGGTGTGACTCCGGATCCCCCAACATCAGGTGCCACCACCAAAGATTCCTACGTGTAGCCCATAGAACCCCAAAAGCAACGGGACGAGTTCTGGTCACATACTCCCTCAAAATGACATCCTGGCCTTCTTCTGGAACTCCCTCCCCTCTCAGACTCTCAAGGTTTCCTCCAGCGTGTCGGTTCCCACAGAGCAGACCTTTGGTCTGAGACCTGACAGTCCAGAAGCCACGCATGCTGCCGCGTGACGGCGGTGTCGCGGCTTGGGACAAGAGGAGGCCCCACGGTGCGGGCTGGGGCGCCAGGCACCGCGGCGGGCGCTGAGGGTGGGGGTGACCCCCGCCCGGGGCCGCCGCCTCGCTCCCAGAGAGGGGACAGAACAAGAGGCAAAACAAAACAAAAAAAAAAAAAAAAAGAAGCCTACGGCACCCGGTATTCCCAGGCGGTCTCCCATCCAAGTACTAACCAGGCCCGACCCTGCTTAGCTTCCGAGACCAGACGAGATCGGGCGCGTTCAGGGTGGTGTGGCCCTAGACGGCGGAGGGCGCCCCTGCCCCGCTCAAGAAGCCGAGCCTCTCTGCGCTTCCCCGCCGCCTCCTCCCGCCCCAGGCCCCGCGCCGGCGCTGACCCGCACCGGGCGGGCCTGTTGAGTTCACCGGCCGGGTCCGGCGGGCTCCGAGGGACGGGGGTGACAGGCGGGGCGGGGCGGGGCGGGCAGGGAGCGGCGGGCCGGGGTGGGGGGCTGTCTCTCTATACACACACACACACACACACACACACACACTCACACTCACTCACTCACACTCACACAAGATGCGCCTCCACGGCTGGACTCGCCAAGGTGGAGACCTTCCAGCCCCCTTCCTCTCCTCGCCTGGCCCACCCCCAGCTCGTGGCCGCCCCCGCCGCCGCCGCCGCCGCCGCCGCCGCCGCCGCCGCCGCCGCCGATTGCGCACGCGCGGGTCGCCCGCCCTTTGACCCCAGGCAGGGGCCGCCCTCCCCGACAACCCCTTTCAGCTGCGCCCCCCACCCTGTGGGTGGGCTGCCGCCTATTCCCCCGGGCCCGGGCTGGGGCACAGCGCATGGGGGAGGGGAGCGAGTGTATGGGGCGTCTCTCTCTCTCTCTTGGGATGTGTCCCATGGGTGGGGTGGCGTGGTTAGTGGGGCGCTGAAGAAATCAGTCCCCTCCATCTCCTACCTCTGGAAAACGCCCAAGCCCTTGGAGAACTGCCGGCAACGCGACCGTGGGGGCCGGGACCCTCCTCTGTGTCCTCCTGTGGCCCAGTCCAAGGGGCCTGGGCCTGGCCGGGGCTGCATTGGACCCCGACCCCCCTGGCGTGTGGACTCGCTAAAAATCGGCGATTAGATATTGGATTCCAGCTTCATTGAGGTCATTTCACTAATGAGTGCACCGGAAAGAGTTTCCTAATCCATCTGTGAGGGTGGCAACTGAAAGAGAATTTTAAAGCTGACAGAATAGGCGAGGAAAGGCATAGGAGATTTCCACACCCAGTAAGGAAGCCTTTCCCGAAATGGAAGAAAGAAACGAGCAAACAGAGACACCGGTAGCCCGCCAGGATCAGAGTCTGCCCCCGAGAGAAAGTACCCTGACCAGGTTCACCCGTGGGTGGGTGGCGAGCTAGCGGCATTCAGAAGAGCGAGGCCCGCAGTCTGTGCAGAAGACACCTGCACTCGGGTGTGTGTGGCGGCACGATTCACAAGCAGCTCCAGATGTTAAGCCAAGGAGAAGCCAGGGAGTTCCCAACGCCCCAGGTGTCCTCAGCCCACGACTGGCTGCTGGGGGAATGCGAAGCCCGGCTCCTTGTCTCAGAGCGGGACAACCAGGAGGTGTGACGTACACCCCGGGGTTCCCAGGAGGATCAGGCTGAAGCTGGGACTTGGCCTCAAAGTGTCCCCTCGCACGGCCACCCCCTTCCCCTTCCTGCTCCTCTACTCCTGGTGCCCCTCCATCCAGGGGCCAGACCTTAAAGAGTCACCCGCAAGAGAATCCTGGTCCCAAAGGAGCCTTCTGGGGGACCCGTGCTGAGAGAGGTTGTGGGCATGGCCCGCTGGGGCTCTGCCCGACCCAGGGCTGAGAGATGCAACCTCCCAGCTCTGGGTCCCTGCAGGGGAAGCGTTGGCAAGCACAGGGCCAGTCCTCCAAAGGCCCAGGTGCAGGGAGCCCAGGCCAAGCAGCCTGTGGAAGAAGCCACCCCGGGAACACGACTGCAGGCCACGGCCCTTCCCACCTCCTCCTCCTCCTCCTCCTCCTGCTCCTCCACCCCCCCCCGACCTCCCACCCCCACCCCCGACATGGCGCAGGGCTCAGAGACACCTCAGACACTTGCTACCCAAAGTGCAAAGGGCATCAGTTGCTCCTCCAAACCCCCCCCCCCCCGCCCAGCAGACCGCGTTGTCCAGCCAGCCCCCGGGCCTCCCTGGGGTGCCCAGCACAAAAGTGCAGACAACCACCGGACCCTCAATCTCAGTTTTCGGATGTTTTTGCCACTCTAAGGACCCGCAGGCCAGCTGGGCCTTCTGGCAGGACAGAGAGCCCCGGAATCCGACGTGGAGAGCTGGGTGTACGTCCCCACGAGGAGGCGGTCCCCACCTCCGCGGCTCTCCCCTTGCGGGGGGGAAAAGCAGCCACGGGGCCTCAGAGAAGACACCAGGCTGGGCGCCCGCCCCACAGTGGGGGCACGTCCCCCGCAGGCCACTTAGCGACGGCCGCCGGCCGGCGGACGGTTGGGTGGCGCGAGACGCTGCGGCCGCCCTGCTACCGGGTTCCTGGGAGGGCGTCCTGGAACCAGCGTCCACACCAAGCCCTTGGAAGGCCCAGGCGACGGAGGAGCCCCGTCAGGCAGGGGCCGAGGACGGTGACGGCCCGGGCGGGGAGGAGCGTGTCAGGCAGGGGCAGAGGACGGTGACAGGTGACAGGCCGGGCGGGAAGGAGTCAGTCAGGCAGGGGCCGAGGAGGAGACGGGGCTGGGTAAGGGTTAGGGTTAGAGTCAGGGCACAAGTCACAATCGCAAAGACCTGGAAGCGACCCGAGTGCCCATCGACCCACGAGTGCGTAAATGAAATGTGGCGCGTGGACACCACGGAGTGCTATTCAGCTAGGAGGAGCAGCGGTGAGAGGGCACCTCTCGTGGTTCTCCTGGCCAGAGCTGGAACCCGTTCCAGTAAGCCAGGTAGCCCAAGAATGGACACACGAGCACCACGTGCTCGCGCTCACCAGCAAATGGGTACGAACCGACGGACACCCAAGTGGACACAGAGGAATCACCTTCATCGGGTGGGTGTCGGGCGGGTGGGGGGAGGGGATGGGCATACACCTCCATTAGGAATGGGGTGGGTGCGCACCGACTGGGGGATGGGCGCACTTGAGGCTCTGACCCGAGGGGGGAGGCTGGGAGAGGGCAACGTACCCGACCTTAACATTGGTACCCCCACAATACGCTGGAACAACATCAGAGGTTAATGAATAAGAACACAGGGGGGAGGGGGGCACGGGCAACACATGTCACCTTAATACTTGGACTCCCATCATCTGCTTGAAAAGAGAGAGAAAAGAAAATGCAATCATAGAGATAAGGGACACTTTTTAAACATAATGAATCCGAAGAGAAAAGTAAAAGGAGGCCTGTGGAGCAGGTCTGGGTGTGACTCCGGATCCCCCAACATCAGGTGCCACCACCAAAGATTCCTACGTGTAGCCCATAGAACCCCAAAAGCAACGGGACGAGTTCTGGTCACATACTCCCTCAAAATGACATCCTGGCCTTCTTCTGGAACTCCCTCCCCTCTCAGACTCTCAAGGTTTCCTCCAGCGTGTCGGTTCCCACAGAGCAGACCTTTGGTCTGAGACCTGACAGTCCAGAAG
Source organism: Microcebus murinus (assembly GCF_040939455.1). Lineage (NCBI taxonomy): Eukaryota > Metazoa > Chordata > Mammalia > Primates > Cheirogaleidae > Microcebus > Microcebus murinus. Next base: position 163,992 of record NW_027438980.1, on the reverse strand, counting down.
CCACGCATGCTGCCGCGTGACGGCGGTGTCGCGGCTTGGGACAAGAGGAGGCCCCACGGTGCGGGCTGGGGCGCCAGGCACCGCGGCGGGCGCTGAGGGTGGGGGTGACCCCCGCCCGGGGCCGCCGCCTCGCTCCCAGAGAGGGGACAGAACAAGAGGCAAAACAAAAAAAAAAAAAAAAAAAAAAGAAGCCTACGGCACCCGGTATTCCCAGGCGGTCTCCCATCCAAGTACTAACCAGGCCCGACCCTGCTTAGCTTCCGAGACCAGACGAGATCGGGCGCGTTCAGGGTGGTGTGGCCCTAGACGGCGGAGGGCGCCCCTGCCCCGCTCAAGAAGCCGAGCCTCTCTGCGCTTCCCCGCCGCCTCCTCCCGCCCCAGGCCCCGCGCCGGCGCTGACCCGCACCGGGCGGGCCTGTTGAGTTCACCGGCCGGGTCCGGCGGGCTCCGAGGGACGGGGGTGACAGGCGGGGCGGGGCGGGGCGGGCAGGGAGCGGCGGGCCGGGGTGGGGGGCTGTCTCTCTATACACACACACACACACACACACACACACACTCACACTCACTCACTCACACTCACACAAGATGCGCCTCCACGGCTGGACTCGCCAAGGTGGAGACCTTCCAGCCCCCTTCCTCTCCTCGCCTGGCCCACCCCCAGCTCGTGGCCGCCCCCGCCGCCGCCGCCGCCGCCGCCGCCGATTGCGCACGCGCGGGTCGCCCGCCCTTTGACCCCAGGCAGGGGCCGCCCTCCCCGACAACCCCTTTCAGCTGCGCCCCCCACCCTGTGGGTGGGCTGCCGCCTATTCCCCCGGGCCCGGGCTGGGGCACAGCGCATGGGGGAGGGGAGCGAGTGTATGGGGCGTCTCTCTCTCTCTCTTGGGATGTGTCCCATGGGTGGGGTGGCGTGGTTAGTGGGGCGCTGAAGAAATCAGTCCCCTCCATCTCCTACCTCTGGAAAACGCCCAAGCCCTTGGAGAACTGCCGGCAACGCGACCGTGGGGGCCGGGACCCTCCTCTGTGTCCTCCTGTGGCCCAGTCCAAGGGGCCTGGGCCTGGCCGGGGCTGCATTGGACCCCGACCCCCCTGGCGTGTGGACTCGCTAAAAATCGGCGATTAGATATTGGATTCCAGCTTCATTGAGGTCATTTCACTAATGAGTGCACCGGAAAGAGTTTCCTAATCCATCTGTGAGGGTGGCAACTGAAAGAGAATTTTAAAGCTGACAGAATAGGCGAGGAAAGGCATAGGAGATTTCCACACCCAGTAAGGAAGCCTTTCCCGAAATGGAAGAAAGAAACGAGCAAACAGAGACACCGGTAGCCCGCCAGGATCAGAGTCTGCCCCCGAGAGAAAGTACCCTGACCAGGTTCACCCGTGGGTGGGTGGCGAGCTAGCGGCATTCAGAAGAGCGAGGCCCGCAGTCTGTGCAGAAGACACCTGCACTCGGGTGTGTGTGGCGGCACGATTCACAAGCAGCTCCAGATGTTAAGCCAAGGAGAAGCCAGGGAGTTCCCAACGCCCCAGGTGTCCTCAGCCCACGACTGGCTGCTGGGGGAATGCGAAGCCCGGCTCCTTGTCTCAGAGCGGGACAACCAGGAGGTGTGACGTACACCCCGGGGTTCCCAGGAGGATCAGGCTGAAGCTGGGACTTGGCCTCAAAGTGTCCCCTCGCACGGCCACCCCCTTCCCCTTCCTGCTCCTCTACTCCTGGTGCCCCTCCATCCAGGGGCCAGACCTTAAAGAGTCACCCGCAAGAGAATCCTGGTCCCAAAGGAGCCTTCTGGGGGACCCGTGCTGAGAGAGGTTGTGGGCATGGCCCGCTGGGGCTCTGCCCGACCCAGGGCTGAGAGATGCAACCTCCCAGCTCTGGGTCCCTGCAGGGGAAGCGTTGGCAAGCACAGGGCCAGTCCTCCAAAGGCCCAGGTGCAGGGAGCCCAGGCCAAGCAGCCTGTGGAAGAAGCCACCCCGGGAACACGACTGCAGGCCACGGCCCTTCCCACCTCCTCCTCCTCCTCCTCCTCCTGCTCCTCCACCCCCCCCCCCGACCTCCCACCCCCACCCCCGACATGGCGCAGGGCTCAGAGACACCTCAGACACTTGCTACCCAAAGTGCAAAGGGCATCAGTTGCTCCTCCAAACCCCCCCCCCGCCCAGCAGACCGCGTTGTCCAGCCAGCCCCCGGGCCTCCCTGGGGTGCCCAGCACAAAAGTGCAGACAACCACCGGACCCTCAATCTCAGTTTTCGGATGTTTTTGCCACTCTAAGGACCCGCAGGCCAGCTGGGCCTTCTGGCAGGACAGAGAGCCCCGGAATCCGACGTGGAGAGCTGGGTGTACGTCCCCACGAGGAGGCGGTCCCCACCTCCGCGGCTCTCCCCTTGCGGGGGGGAAAAGCAGCCACGGGGCCTCAGAGAAGACACCAGGCTGGGCGCCCGCCCCACAGTGGGGGCACGTCCCCCGCAGGCCACTTAGCGACGGCCGCCGGCCGGCGGACGGTTGGGTGGCGCGAGACGCTGCGGCCGCCCTGCTACCGGGTTCCTGGGAGGGCGTCCTGGAACCAGCGTCCACACCAAGCCCTTGGAAGGCCCAGGCGACGGAGGAGCCCCGTCAGGCAGGGGCCGAGGACGGTGACGGCCCGGGCGGGGAGGAGCGTGTCAGGCAGGGGCAGAGGATGGTGACAGGTGACAGGCCGGGCGGGAAGGAGTCAGTCAGGCAGGGGCCGAGGAGGAGACGGGGCTGGGTAAGGGTTAGGGTTAGAGTCAGGGCACAAGTCACAATCGCAAAGACCTGGAAGCGACCCGAGTGCCCATCGACCCACGAGTGCGTAAATGAAATGTGGCGCGTGGACACCACGGAGTGCTATTCAGCTAGGAGGAGCAGCGGTGAGAGGGCACCTCTCGTGGTTCTCCTGGCCAGAGCTGGAACCCGTTCCAGTAAGCCAGGTAGCCCAAGAATGGACACACGAGCACCACGTGCTCGCGCTCACCAGCAAATGGGTACGAACCGACGGACACCCAAGTGGACACAGAGGAATCACCTTCATCGGGTGGGTGTCGGGCGGGTGGGGGGAGGGGATGGGCATACACCTCCATTAGGAATGGGGTGGGTGCGCACCGACTGGGGGATGGGCGCACTTGAGGCTCTGACCCGAGGGGGGAGGCTGGGAGAGGGCAACGTACCCGACCTTAACATTGGTACCCCCACAATACGCTGGAACAACATCAGAGGTTAATGAATAAGAACACAGGGGGGAGGGGGGCACGGGCAACACATGTCACCTTAATACTTGGACTCCCATCATCTGCTTGAAAAGAGAGAGAAAAGAAAATGCAATCATAGAGATAAGGGACACTTTTTAAACATAATGAATCCGAAGAGAAAAGTAAAAGGAGGCCTGTGGAGCAGGTCTGGGTGTGACTCCGGATCCCCCAACATCAGGTGCCACCACCAAAGATTCCTACGTGTAGCCCATAGAACCCCAAAAGCAACGGGACGAGTTCTGGTCACATACTCCCTCAAAATGACATCCTGGCCTTCTTCTGGAACTCCCTCCCCTCTCAGACTCTCAAGGTTTCCTCCAGCGTGTCGGTTCCCACAGAGCAGACCTTTGGTCTGAGACCTGACAGTCCAGAAGCCACGCATGCTGCCGCGTGACGGCGGTGTCGCGGCTTGGGACAAGAGGAGGCCCCACGGTGCGGGCTGGGGCGCCAGGCACCGCGGCGGGCGCTGAGGGTGGGGGTGACCCCCGCCCGGGGCCGCCGCCTCGCTCCCAGAGAAGGGACAGAACAAGAGGCAAAACAAAAAAAAAAAAAAAAAAAAAAGAAGCCTACGGCACCCGGTATTCCCAGGCGGTCTCCCATCCAAGTACTAACCAGGCCCGACCCTGCTTAGCTTCCGAGACCAGACGAGATCGGGCGCGTTCAGGGTGGTGTGGCCCTAGACGGCGGAGGGCGCCCCTGCCCCGCTCAAGAAGCCGAGCCTCTCTGCGCTTCCCCGCCGCCTCCTCCCGCCCCAGGCCCCGCGCCGGCGCTGACCCGCACCGGGCGGGCCTGTTGAGTTCACCGGCCGGGTCCGGCGGGCTCCGAGGGACGGGGGTGACAGGCGGGGCGGGGCGGGGCGGGCAGGGAGCGGCGGGCCGGGGTGGGGGGCTGTCTCTCTATACACACACACACACACACACACACACACACTCACACTCACTCACTCACACTCACACAAGATGCGCCTCCACGGCTGGACTCGCCAAGGTGGAGACCTTCCAGCCCCCTTCCTCTCCTCGCCTGGCCCACCCCCAGCTCGTGGCCGCCCCCGCCGCCGCCGCCGCCGCCGCCGCCGCCGCCGCCGCCGCCGCCGCCGCCGCCGCCGCCGATTGCGCACGCGCGGGTCGCCCGCCCTTTGACCCCAGGCAGGGGCCGCCCTCCCCGACAACCCCTTTCAGCTGCGCCCCCCACCCTGTGGGTGGGCTGCCGCCTATTCCCCCGGGCCCGGGCTGGGGCACAGCGCATGGGGGAGGGGAGCGAGTGTATGGGGCGTCTCTCTCTCTCTCTTGGGATGTGTCCCATGGGTGGGGTGGCGTGGTTAGTGGGGCGCTGAAGAAATCAGTCCCCTCCATCTCCTACCTCTGGAAAACGCCCAAGCCCTTGGAGAACTGCCGGCAACGCGACCGTGGGGGCCGGGACCCTCCTCTGTGTCCTCCTGTGGCCCAGTCCAAGGGGCCTGGGCCTGGCCGGGGCTGCATTGGACCCCGACCCCCCTGGCGTGTGGACTCGCTAAAAATCGGCGATTAGATATTGGATTCCAGCTTCATTGAGGTCATTTCACTAATGAGTGCACCGGAAAGAGTTTCCTAATCCATCTGTGAGGGTGGCAACTGAAAGAGAATTTTAAAGCTGACAGAATAGGCGAGGAAAGGCATAGGAGATTTCCACACCCAGTAAGGAAGCCTTTCCCGAAATGGAAGAAAGAAACGAGCAAACAGAGACACCGGTAGCCCGCCAGGATCAGAGTCTGCCCCCGAGAGAAAGTACCCTGACCAGGTTCACCCGTGGGTGGGTGGCGAGCTAGCGGCATTCAGAAGAGCGAGGCCCGCAGTCTGTGCAGAAGACACCTGCACTCGGGTGTGTGTGGCGGCACGATTCACAAGCAGCTCCAGATGTTAAGCCAAGGAGAAGCCAGGGAGTTCCCAACGCCCCAGGTGTCCTCAGCCCACGACTGGCTGCTGGGGGAATGCGAAGCCCGGCTCCTTGTCTCAGAGCGGGACAACCAGGAGGTGTGACGTACACCCCGGGGTTCCCAGGAGGATCAGGCTGAAGCTGGGACTTGGCCTCAAAGTGTCCCCTCGCACGGCCACCCCCTTCCCCTTCCTGCTCCTCTACTCCTGGTGCCCCTCCATCCAGGGGCCAGACCTTAAAGAGTCACCCGCAAGAGAATCCTGGTCCCAAAGGAGCCTTCTGGGGGACCCGTGCTGAGAGAGGTTGTGGGCATGGCCCGCTGGGGCTCTGCCCGACCCAGGGCTGAGAGATGCAACCTCCCAGCTCTGGGTCCCTGCAGGGGAAGCGTTGGCAAGCACAGGGCCAGTCCTCCAAAGGCCCAGGTGCAGGGAGCCCAGGCCAAGCAGCCTGTGGAAGAAGCCACCCCGGGAACACGACTGCAGGCCACGGCCCTTCCCACCTCCTCCTCCTCCTCCTCCTCCTGCTCCTCCACCCCCCCCCCGACCTCCCACCCCCACCCCCGACATGGCGCAGGGCTCAGAGACACCTCAGACACTTGCTACCCAAAGTGCAAAGGGCATCAGTTGCTCCTCCAAACCCCCCCCCCGCCCAGCAGACCGCGTTGTCCAGCCAGCCCCCGGGCCTCCCTGGGGTGCCCAGCACAAAAGTGCAGACAACCACCGGACCCTCAATCTCAGTTTTCGGATGTTTTTGCCACTCTAAGGACCCGCAGGCCAGCTGGGCCTTCTGGCAGGACAGAGAGCCCCGGAATCCGACGTGGAGAGCTGGGTGTACGTCCCCACGAGGAGGCGGTCCCCACCTCCGCGGCTCTCCCCTTGCGGGGGGGAAAAGCAGCCACGGGGCCTCAGAGAAGACACCAGGCTGGGCGCCCGCCCCACAGTGGGGGCACGTCCCCCGCAGGCCACTTAGCGACGGCCGCCGGCCGGCGGACGGTTGGGTGGCGCGAGACGCTGCGGCCGCCCTGCTACCGGGTTCCTGGGAGGGCGTCCTGGAACCAGCGTCCACACCAAGCCCTTGGAAGGCCCAGGCGACGGAGGAGCCCCGTCAGGCAGGGGCCGAGGACGGTGACGGCCCGGGCGGGGAGGAGCGTGTCAGGCAGGGGCAGAGGACGGTGACAGGTGACAGGCCGGGCGGGAAGGAGTCAGTCAGGCAGGGGCCGAGGAGGAGACGGGGCTGGGTAAGGGTTAGGGTTAGAGTCAGGGCACAAGTCACAATCGCAAAGACCTGGAAGCGACCCGAGTGCCCATCGACCCACGAGTGCGTAAATGAAATGTGGCGCGTGGACACCACGGAGTGCTATTCAGCTAGGAGGAGCAGCGGTGAGAGGGCACCTCTCGTGGTTCTCCTGGCCAGAGCTGGAACCCGTTCCAGTAAGCCAGGTAGCCCAAGAATGGACACACGAGCACCACGTGCTCGCGCTCACCAGCAAATGGGTACGAACCGACGGACACCCAAGTGGACACAGAGGAATCACCTTCATCGGGTGGGTGTCGGGCGGGTGGGGGGAGGGGATGGGCATACACCTCCATTAGGAATGGGGTGGGTGCGCACCGACTGGGGGATGGGCGCACTTGAGGCTCTGACCCGAGGGGGGAGGCTGGGAGAGGGCAACGTACCCGACCTTAACATTGGTACCCCCACAATACGCTGGAACAACATCAGAGGTTAATGAATAAGAACACAGGGGGGAGGGGGGCACGGGCAACACATGTCACCTTAATACTTGGACTCCCATCATCTGCTTGAAAAGAGAGAGAAAAGAAAATGCAATCATAGAGATAAGGGACACTTTTTAAACATAATGAATCCGAAGAGAAAAGTAAAAGGAGGCCTGTGGAGCAGGTCTGGGTGTGACTCCGGATCCCCCAACATCAGGTGCCACCACCAAAGATTCCTACGTGTAGCCCATAGAACCCCAAAAGCAACGGGACGAGTTCTGGTCACATACTCCCTCAAAATGACATCCTGGCCTTCTTCTGGAACTCCCTCCCCTCTCAGACTCTCAAGGTTTCCTCCAGCGTGTCGGTTCCCACAGAGCAGACCTTTGGTCTGAGACCTGACAGTCCAGAAGCCACGCATGCTGCCGCGTGACGGCGGTGTCGCGGCTTGGGACAAGAGGAGGCCCCACGGTGCGGGCTGGGGCGCCAGGCACCGCGGCGGGCGCTGAGGGTGGGGGTGACCCCCGCCCGGGGCCGCCGCCTCGCTCCCAGAGAGGGGACAGAACAAGAGGCAAAACAAAAAAAAAAAAAAAAAAAAAAGAAGCCTACGGCACCCGGTATTCCCAGGCGGTCTCCCATCCAAGTACTAACCAGGCCCGACCCTGCTTAGCTTCCGAGACCAGACGAGATCGGGCGCGTTCAGGGTGGTGTGGCCCTAGACGGCGGAGGGCGCCCCTGCCCCGCTCAAGAAGCCGAGCCTCTCTGCGCTTCCCCGCCGCCTCCTCCCGCCCCAGGCCCCGCGCCGGCGCTGACCCGCACCGGGCGGGCCTGTTGAGTTCACCGGCCGGGTCCGGCGGGCTCCGAGGGACGGGGGTGACAGGCGGGGCGGGGCGGGGCGGGCAGGGAGCGGCGGGCCGGGGTGGGGGGCTGTCTCTCTATACACACACACACACACACACACACACACACTCACACTCACTCACTCACACTCACACAAGATGCGCCTCCACGGCTGGACTCGCCAAGGTGGAGACCTTCCAGCCCCCTTCCTCTCCTCGCCTGGCCCACCCCCAGCTCGTGGCCGCCCCCGCCGCCGCCGCCGCCGCCGCCGCCGCCGCCGCCGCCGCCGCCGCCGCCGCCGCCGATTGCGCACGCGCGGGTCGCCCGCCCTTTGACCCCAGGCAGGGGCCGCCCTCCCCGACAACCCCTTTCAGCTGCGCCCCCCACCCTGTGGGTGGGCTGCCGCCTATTCCCCCGGGCCCGGGCTGGGGCACAGCGCATGGGGGAGGGGAGCGAGTGTATGGGGCGTCTCTCTCTCTCTCTTGGGATGTGTCCCATGGGTGGGGTGGCGTGGTTAGTGGGGCGCTGAAGAAATCAGTCCCCTCCATCTCCTACCTCTGGAAAACGCCCAAGCCCTTGGAGAACTGCCGGCAACGCGACCGTGGGGGCCGGGACCCTCCTCTGTGTCCTCCTGTGGCCCAGTCCAAGGGGCCTGGGCCTGGCCGGGGCTGCATTGGACCCCGACCCCCCTGGCGTGTGGACTCGCTAAAAATCGGCGATTAGATATTGGATTCCAGCTTCATTGAGGTCATTTCACTAATGAGTGCACCGGAAAGAGTTTCCTAATCCATCTGTGAGGGTGGCAACTGAAAGAGAATTTTAAAGCTGACAGAATAGGCGAGGAAAGGCATAGGAGATTTCCACACCCAGTAAGGAAGCCTTTCCCGAAATGGAAGAAAGAAACGAGCAAACAGAGACACCGGTAGCCCGCCAGGATCAGAGTCTGCCCCCGAGAGAAAGTACCCTGACCAGGTTCACCCGTGGGTGGGTGGCGAGCTAGCGGCATTCAGAAGAGCGAGGCCCGCAGTCTGTGCAGAAGACACCTGCACTCGGGTGTGTGTGGCGGCACGATTCACAAGCAGCTCCAGATGTTAAGCCAAGGAGAAGCCAGGGAGTTCCCAACGCCCCAGGTGTCCTCAGCCCACGACTGGCTGCTGGGGGAATGCGAAGCCCGGCTCCTTGTCTCAGAGCGGGACAACCAGGAGGTGTGACGTACACCCCGGGGTTCCCAGGAGGATCAGGCTGAAGCTGGGACTTGGCCTCAAAGTGTCCCCTCGCACGGCCACCCCCTTCCCCTTCCTGCTCCTCTACTCCTGGTGCCCCTCCATCCAGGGGCCAGACCTTAAAGAGTCACCCGCAAGAGAATCCTGGTCCCAAAGGAGCCTTCTGGGGGACCCGTGCTGAGAGAGGTTGTGGGCATGGCCCGCTGGGGCTCTGCCCGACCCAGGGCTGAGAGATGCAACCTCCCAGCTCTGGGTCCCTGCAGGGGAAGCGTTGGCAAGCACAGGGCCAGTCCTCCAAAGGCCCAGGTGCAGGGAGCCCAGGCCAAGCAGCCTGTGGAAGAAGCCACCCCGGGAACACGACTGCAGGCCACGGCCCTTCCCACCTCCTCCTCCTCCTCCTCCTCCTGCTCCTCCACCCCCCCCCGACCTCCCACCCCCACCCCCGACATGGCGCAGGGCTCAGAGACACCTCAGACACTTGCTACCCAAAGTGCAAAGGGCATCAGTTGCTCCTCCAAACCCCCCCCCCCCCGCCCAGCAGACCGCGTTGTCCAGCCAGCCCCCGGGCCTCCCTGGGGTGCCCAGCACAAAAGTGCAGACAACCACCGGACCCTCAATCTCAGTTTTCGGATGTTTTTGCCACTCTAAGGACCCGCAGGCCAGCTGGGCCTTCTGGCAGGACAGAGAGCCCCGGAATCCGACGTGGAGAGCTGGGTGTACGTCCCCACGAGGAGGCGGTCCCCACCTCCGCGGCTCTCCCCTTGCGGGGGGGAAAAGCAGCCACGGGGCCTCAGAGAAGACACCAGGCTGGGCGCCCGCCCCACAGTGGGGGCACGTCCCCCGCAGGCCACTTAGCGACGGCCGCCGGCCGGCGGACGGTTGGGTGGCGCGAGACGCTGCGGCCGCCCTGCTACCGGGTTCCTGGGAGGGCGTCCTGGAACCAGCGTCCACACCAAGCCCTTGGAAGGCCCAGGCGACGGAGGAGCCCCGTCAGGCAGGGGCCGAGGACGGTGACGGCCCGGGCGGGGAGGAGCGTGTCAGGCAGGGGCAGAGGACGGTGACAGGTGACAGGCCGGGCGGGAAGGAGTCAGTCAGGCAGGGGCCGAGGAGGAGACGGGGCTGGGTAAGGGTTAGGGTTAGAGTCAGGGCACAAGTCACAATCGCAAAGACCTGGAAGCGACCCGAGTGCCCATCGACCCACGAGTGCGTAAATGAAATGTGGCGCGTGGACACCACGGAGTGCTATTCAGCTAGGAGGAGCAGCGGTGAGAGGGCACCTCTCGTGGTTCTCCTGGCCAGAGCTGGAACCCGTTCCAGTAAGCCAGGTAGCCCAAGAATGGACACACGAGCACCACGTGCTCGCGCTCACCAGCAAATGGGTACGAACCGACGGACACCCAAGTGGACACAGAGGAATCACCTTCATCGGGTGGGTGTCGGGCGGGTGGGGGGAGGGGATGGGCATACACCTCCATTAGGAATGGGGTGGGTGCGCACCGACTGGGGGATGGGCGCACTTGAGGCTCTGACCCGAGGGGGGAGGCTGGGAGAGGGCAACGTACCCGACCTTAACATTGGTACCCCCACAATACGCTGGAACAACATCAGAGGTTAATGAATAAGAACACAGGGGGGAGGGGGGCACGGGCAACACATGTCACCTTAATACTTGGACTCCCATCATCTGCTTGAAAAGAGAGAGAAAAGAAAATGCAATCATAGAGATAAGGGACACTTTTTAAACATAATGAATCCGAAGAGAAAAGTAAAAGGAGGCCTGTGGAGCAGGTCTGGGTGTGACTCCGGATCCCCCAACATCAGGTGCCACCACCAAAGATTCCTACGTGTAGCCCATAGAACCCCAAAAGCAACGGGACGAGTTCTGGTCACATACTCCCTCAAAATGACATCCTGGCCTTCTTCTGGAACTCCCTCCCCTCTCAGACTCTCAAGGTTTCCTCCAGCGTGTCGGTTCCCACAGAGCAGACCTTTGGTCTGAGACCTGACAGTCCAGAAGCCACGCATGCTGCCGCGTGACGGCGGTGTCGCGGCTTGGGACAAGAGGAGGCCCCACGGTGCGGGCTGGGGCGCCAGGCACCGCGGCGGGCGCTGAGGGTGGGGGTGACCCCCGCCCGGGGCCGCCGCCTCGCTCCCAGAGAGGGGACAGAACAAGAGGCAAAACAAAAAAAAAAAAAAAAAAAAAAGAAGCCTACGGCACCCGGTATTCCCAGGCGGTCTCCCATCCAAGTACTAACCAGGCCCGACCCTGCTTAGCTTCCGAGACCAGACGAGATCGGGCGCGTTCAGGGTGGTGTGGCCCTAGACGGCGGAGGGCGCCCCTGCCCCGCTCAAGAAGCCGAGCCTCTCTGCGCTTCCCCGCCGCCTCCTCCCGCCCCAGGCCCCGCGCCGGCGCTGACCCGCACCGGGCGGGCCTGTTGAGTTCACCGGCCGGGTCCGGCGGGCTCCGAGGGACGGGGGTGACAGGCGGGGCGGGGCGGGGCGGGTAGGGAGCGGCGGGCCGGGGTGGGGGGCTGTCTCTCTATACACACACACACACACACACACACACACACTCACACTCACTCACTCACACTCACACAAGATGCGCCTCCACGGCTGGACTCGCCAAGGTGGAGACCTTCCAGCCCCCTTCCTCTCCTCGCCTGGCCCACCCCCAGCTCGTGGCCGCCCCCGCCGCCGCCGCCGCCGCCGCCGCCGCCGCCGCCGCCGCCGCCGATTGCGCACGCGCGGGTCGCCCGCCCTTTGACCCCAGGCAGGGGCCGCCCTCCCCGACAACCCCTTTCAGCTGCGCCCCCCACCCTGTGGGTGGGCTGCCGCCTATTCCCCCGGGCCCGGGCTGGGGCACAGCGCATGGGGGAGGGGAGCGAGTGTATGGGGCGTCTCTCTCTCTCTCTTGGGATGTGTCCCATGGGTGGGGTGGCGTGGTTAGTGGGGCGCTGAAGAAATCAGTCCCCTCCATCTCCTACCTCTGGAAAACGCCCAAGCCCTTGGAGAACTGCCGGCAACGCGACCGTGGGGGCCGGGACCCTCCTCTGTGTCCTCCTGTGGCCCAGTCCAAGGGGCCTGGGCCTGGCCGGGGCTGCATTGGACCCCGACCCCCCTGGCGTGTGGACTCGCTAAAAATCGGCGATTAGATATTGGATTCCAGCTTCATTGAGGTCATTTCACTAATGAGTGCACCGGAAAGAGTTTCCTAATCCATCTGTGAGGGTGGCAACTGAAAGAGAATTTTAAAGCTGACAGAATAGGCGAGGAAAGGCATAGGAGATTTCCACACCCAGTAAGGAAGCCTTTCCCGAAATGGAAGAAAGAAACGAGCAAACAGAGACACCGGTAGCCCGCCAGGATCAGAGTCTGCCCCCGAGAGAAAGTACCCTGACCAGGTTCACCCGTGGGTGGGTGGCGAGCTAGCGGCATTCAGAAGAGCGAGGCCCGCAGTCTGTGCAGAAGACACCTGCACTCGGGTGTGTGTGGCGGCACGATTCACAAGCAGCTCCAGATGTTAAGCCAAGGAGAAGCCAGGGAGTTCCCAACGCCCCAGGTGTCCTCAGCCCACGACTGGCTGCTGGGGGAATGCGAAGCCCGGCTCCTTGTCTCAGAGCGGGACAACCAGGAGGTGTGACGTACACCCCGGGGTTCCCAGGAGGATCAGGCTGAAGCTGGGACTTGGCCTCAAAGTGTCCCCTCGCACGGCCACCCCCTTCCCCTTCCTGCTCCTCTACTCCTGGTGCCCCTCCATCCAGGGGCCAGACCTTAAAGAGTCACCCGCAAGAGAATCCTGGTCCCAAAGGAGCCTTCTGGGGGACCCGTGCTGAGAGAGGTTGTGGGCATGGCCCGCTGGGGCTCTGCCCGACCCAGGGCTGAGAGATGCAACCTCCCAGCTCTGGGTCCCTGCAGGGGAAGCGTTGGCAAGCACAGGGCCAGTCCTCCAAAGGCCCAGGTGCAGGGAGCCCAGGCCAAGCAGCCTGTGGAAGAAGCCACCCCGGGAACACGACTGCAGGCCACGGCCCTTCCCACCTCCTCCTCCTCCTCCTCCTCCTGCTCCTCCACCCCCCCCCCGACCTCCCACCCCCACCCCCGACATGGCGCAGGGCTCAGAGACACCTCAGACACTTGCTACCCAAAGTGCAAAGGGCATCAGTTGCTCCTCCAAACCCCCCCCCCGCCCTGCAGACCGCGTTGTCCAGCCAGCCCCCGGGCCTCCCTGGGGTGCCCAGCACAAAAGTGCAGACAACCACCGGACCCTCAATCTCAGTTTTCGGATGTTTTTGCCACTCTAAGGACCCGCAGGCCAGCTGGGCCTTCTGGCAGGACAGAGAGCCCCGGAATCCGACGTGGAGAGCTGGGTGTACGTCCCCACGAGGAGGCGGTCCCCACCTCCGCGGCTCTCCCCTTGCGGGGGGGAAAAGCAGCCACGGGGCCTCAGAGAAGACACCAGGCTGGGCGCCCGCCCCACAGTGGGGGCACGTCCCCCGCAGGCCACTTAGCGACGGCCGCCGGCCGGCGGACGGTTGGGTGGCGCGAGACGCTGCGGCCGCCCTGCTACCGGGTTCCTGGGAGGGCGTCCTGGAACCAGCGTCCACACCAAGCCCTTGGAAGGCCCAGGCGACGGAGGAGCCCCGTCAGGCAGGGGCCGAGGACGGTGACGGCCCGGGCGGGGAGGAGCGTGTCAGGCAGGGGCAGAGGACGGTGACAGGTGACAGGCCGGGCGGGAAGGAGTCAGTCAGGCAGGGGCCGAGGAGGAGACGGGGCTGGGTAAGGGTTAGGGTTAGAGTCAGGGCACAAGTCACAATCGCAAAGACCTGGAAGCGACCCGAGTGCCCATCGACCCACGAGTGCGTAAATGAAATGTGGCGCGTGGACACCACGGAGTGCTATTCAGCTAGGAGGAGCAGCGGTGAGAGGGCACCTCTCGTGGTTCTCCTGGCCAGAGCTGGAACCCGTTCCAGTAAGCCAGGTAGCCCAAGAATGGACACACGAGCACCACGTGCTCGCGCTCACCAGCAAATGGGTACGAACCGACGGACACCCAAGTGGACACAGAGGAATCACCTTCATCGGGTGGGTGTCGGGCGGGTGGGGGGAGGGGATGGGCATACACCTCCATTAGGAATGGGGTGGGTGCGCACCGACTGGGGGATGGGCGCACTTGAGGCTCTGACCCGAGGGGGGAGGCTGGGAGAGGGCAACGTACCCGACCTTAACATTGGTACCCCCACAATACGCTGGAACAACATCAGAGGTTAATGAATAAGAACACAGGGGGGAGGGGGGCACGGGCAACACATGTCACCTTAATACTTGGACTCCCATCATCTGCTTGAAAAGAGAGAGAAAAGAAAATGCAATCATAGAGATAAGGGACACTTTTTAAACATAATGAATCCGAAGAGAAAAGTAAAAGGAGGCCTGTGGAGCAGGTCTGGGTGTGACTCCGGATCCCCCAACATCAGGTGCCACCACCAAAGATTCCTACGTGTAGCCCATAGAACCCCAAAAGCAACGGGACGAGTTCTGGTCACATACTCCCTCAAAATGACATCCTGGCCTTCTTCTGGAACTCCCTCCCCTCTCAGACTCTCAAGGTTTCCTCCAGCGTGTCGGTTCCCACAGAGCAGACCTTTGGTCTGAGACCTGACAGTCCAGAAGCCACGCATGCTGCCGCGTGACGGCGGTGTCGCGGCTTGGGACAAGAGGAGGCCCCACGGTGCGGGCTGGGGCGCCAGGCACCGCGGCGGGCGCTGAGGGTGGGGGTGACCCCCGCCCGGGGCCGCCGCCTCGCTCCCAGAGAGGGGACAGAACAAGAGGCAAAACAAAAAAAAAAAAAAAAAAAAAAGAAGCCTACGGCACCCGGTATTCCCAGGCGGTCTCCCATCCAAGTACTAACCAGGCCCGACCCTGCTTAGCTTCCGAGACCAGACGAGATCGGGCGCGTTCAGGGTGGTGTGGCCCTAGACGGCGGAGGGCGCCCCTGCCCCGCTCAAGAAGCCGAGCCTCTCTGCGCTTCCCCGCCGCCTCCTCCCGCCCCAGGCCCCGCGCCGGCGCTGACCCGCACCGGGCGGGCCTGTTGAGTTCACCGGCCGGGTCCGGCGGGCTCCGAGGGACGGGGGTGACAGGCGGGGCGGGGCGGGGCGGGCAGGGAGCGGCGGGCCGGGGTGGGGGGCTGTCTCTCTATACACACACACACACACACACACACACACACACTCACACTCACTCACTCACACTCACACAAGATGCGCCTCCACGGCTGGACTCGCCAAGGTGGAGACCTTCCAGCCCCCTTCCTCTCCTCGCCTGGCCCACCCCCAGCTCGTGGCCGCCCCCGCCGCCGCCGCCGCCGCCGCCGCCGCCGCCGCCGCCGCCGCCGATTGCGCACGCGCGGGTCGCCCGCCCTTTGACCCCAGGCAGGGGCCGCCCTCCCCGACAACCCCTTTCAGCTGCGCCCCCCACCCTGTGGGTGGGCTGCCGCCTATTCCCCCGGGCCCGGGCTGGGGCACAGCGCATGGGGGAGGGGAGCGAGTGTATGGGGCGTCTCTCTCTCTCTCTTGGGATGTGTCCCATGGGTGGGGTGGCGTGGTTAGTGGGGCGCTGAAGAAATCAGTCCCCTCCATCTCCTACCTCTGGAAAACGCCCAAGCCCTTGGAGAACTGCCGGCAACGCGACCGTGGGGGCCGGGACCCTCCTCTGTGTCCTCCTGTGGCCCAGTCCAAGGGGCCTGGGCCTGGCCGGGGCTGCATTGGACCCCGACCCCCCTGGCGTGTGGACTCGCTAAAAATCGGCGATTAGATATTGGATTCCAGCTTCATTGAGGTCATTTCACTAATGAGTGCACCGGAAAGAGTTTCCTAATCCATCTGTGAGGGTGGCAACTGAAAGAGAATTTTAAAGCTGACAGAATAGGCGAGGAAAGGCATAGGAGATTTCCACACCCAGTAAGGAAGCCTTTCCCGAAATGGAAGAAAGAAACGAGCAAACAGAGACACCGGTAGCCCGCCACGATCAGAGTCTGCCCCCGAGAGAAAGTACCCTGACCAGGTTCACCCGTGGGTGGGTGGCGAGCTAGCGGCATTCAGAAGAGCGAGGCCCGCAGTCTGTGCAGAAGACACCTGCACTCGGGTGTGTGTGGCGGCACGATTCACAAGCAGCTCCAGATGTTAAGCCAAGGAGAAGCCAGGGAGTTCCCAACGCCCCAGGTGTCCTCAGCCCACGACTGGCTGCTGGGGGAATGCGAAGCCCGGCTCCTTGTCTCAGAGCGGGACAACCAGGAGGTGTGACGTACACCCCGGGGTTCCCAGGAGGATCAGGCTGAAGCTGGGACTTGGCCTCAAAGTGTCCCCTCGCACGGCCACCCCCTTCCCCTTCCTGCTCCTCTACTCCTGGTGCCCCTCCATCCAGGGGCCAGACCTTAAAGAGTCACCCGCAAGAGAATCCTGGTCCCAAAGGAGCCTTCTGGGGGACCCGTGCTGAGAGAGGTTGTGGGCATGGCCCGCTGGGGCTCTGCCCGACCCAGGGCTGAGAGATGCAACCTCCCAGCTCTGGGTCCCTGCAGGGGAAGCGTTGGCAAGCACAGGGCCAGTCCTCCAAAGGCCCAGGTGCAGGGAGCCCAGGCCAAGCAGCCTGTGGAAGAAGCCACCCCGGGAACACGACTGCAGGCCACGGCCCTTCCCACCTCCTCCTCCTCCTCCTCCTCCTGCTCCTCCACCCCCCCCCGACCTCCCACCCCCACCCCCGACATGGCGCAGGGCTCAGAGACACCTCAGACACTTGCTACCCAAAGTGCAAAGGGCATCAGTTGCTCCTGCAAACCCCCCCCCCGCCCAGCAGACCGCGTTGTCCAGCCAGCCCCCGGGCCTCCCTGGGGTGCCCAGCACAAAAGTGCAGACAACCACCGGACCCTCAATCTCAGTTTTCGGATGTTTTTGCCACTCTAAGGACCCGCAGGCCAGCTGGGCCTTCTGGCAGGACAGAGAGCCCCGGAATCCGACGTGGAGAGCTGGGTGTACGTCCCCACGAGGAGGCGGTCCCCACCTCCGCGGCTCTCCCCTTGCGGGGGGGGAAAAGCAGCCACGGGGCCTCAGAGAAGACACCAGGCTGGGCGCCCGCCCCACAGTGGGGGCACGTCCCCCGCAGGCCACTTAGCGACGGCCGCCGGCCGGCGGACGGTTGGGTGGCGCGAGACGCTGCGGCCGCCCTGCTACCGGGTTCCTGGGAGGGCGTCCTGGAACCAGCGTCCACACCAAGCCCTTGGAAGGCCCAGGCGACGGAGGAGCCCCGTCAGGCAGGGGCCGAGGACGGTGACGGCCCGGGCGGGGAGGAGCGTGTCAGGCAGGGGCAGAGGACGGTGACAGGTGACAGGCCGGGCGGGAAGGAGTCAGTCAGGCAGGGGCCGAGGAGGAGACGGGGCTGGGTAAGGGTTAGGGTTAGAGTCAGGGCACAAGTCACAATCGCAAAGACCTGGAAGCGACCCGAGTGCCCATCGACCCACGAGTGCGTAAATGAAATGTGGCGCGTGGACACCACGGAGTGCTATTCAGCTAGGAGGAGCAGCGGTGAGAGGGCACCTCTCGTGGTTCTCCTGGCCAGAGCTGGAACCCGTTCCAGTAAGCCAGGTAGCCCAAGAATGGACACACGAGCACCACGTGCTCGCGCTCACCAGCAAATGGGTACGAACCGACGGACACCCAAGTGGACACAGAGGAATCACCTTCATCGGGTGGGTGTCGGGCGGGTGGGGGGAGGGGATGGGCATACACCTCCATTAGGAATGGGGTGGGTGCGCACCGACTGGGGGATGGGCGCACTTGAGGCTCTGACCCGAGGGGGGAGGCTGGGAGAGGGCAACGTACCCGACCTTAACATTGGTACCCCCACAATACGCTGGAACAACATCAGAGGTTAATGAATAAGAACACAGGGGGGAGGGGGGCACGGGCAACACATGTCACCTTAATACTTGGACTCCCATCATCTGCTTGAAAAGAGAGAGAAAAGAAAATGCAATCATAGAGATAAGGGACACTTTTTAAACATAATGAATCCGAAGAGAAAAGTAAAAGGAGGCCTGTGGAGCAGGTCTGGGTGTGACTCCGGATCCCCCAACATCAGGTGCCACCACCAAAGATTCCTACGTGTAGCCCATAGAACCCCAAAAGCAACGGGACGAGTTCTGGTCACATACTCCCTCAAAATGACATCCTGGCCTTCTTCTGGAACTCCCTCCCCTCTCAGACTCTCAAGGTTTCCTCCAGCGTGTCGGTTCCCACAGAGCAGACCTTTGGTCTGAGACCTGACAGTCCAGAAGCCACGCATGCTGCCGCGTGACGGCGGTGTCGCGGCTTGGGACAAGAGGAGGCCCCACGGTGCGGGCTGGGGCGCCAGGCACCGCGGCGGGCGCTGAGGGTGGGGGTGACCCACGCCCGGGGCCGCCGCCTCGCTCCCAGAGAGGGGACAGAACAAGAGGCAAAACAAAAAAAAAAAAAAAAAAAAAAGAAGCCTACGGCACCCGGTATTCCCAGGCGGTCTCCCATCCAAGTACTAACCAGGCCCGACCCTGCTTAGCTTCCGAGACCAGACGAGATCGGGCGCGTTCAGGGTGGTGTGGCCCTAGACGGCGGAGGGCGCCCCTGCCCCGCTCAAGAAGCCGAGCCTCTCTGCGCTTCCCCGCCGCCTCCTCCCGCCCCAGGCCCCGCGCCGGCGCTGACCCGCACCGGGCGGGCCTGTTGAGTTCACCGGCCGGGTCCGGCGGGCTCCGAGGGACGGGGGTGACAGGCGGGGCGGGGCGGGGCGGGCAGGGAGCGGCGGGCCGGGGTGGGGGGCTGTCTCTCTATACACACACACACACACACACACACACACTCACACTCACTCACTCACACTCACACAAGATGCGCCTCCACGGCTGGACTCGCCAAGGTGGAGACCTTCCAGCCCCCTTCCTCTCCTCGCCTGGCCCACCCCCAGCTCGTGGCCGCCCCCGCCGCCGCCGCCGCCGCCGCCGCCGCCGCCGCCGCCGATTGCGCACGCGCGGGTCGCCCGCCCTTTGACCCCAGGCAGGGGCCGCCCTCCCCGACAACCCCTTTCAGCTGCGCCCCCCACCCTGTGGGTGGGCTGCCGCCTATTCCCCCGGGCCCGGGCTGGGGCACAGCGCATGGGGGAGGGGAGCGAGTGTATGGGGCGTCTCTCTCTCTCTCTTGGGATGTGTCCCATGGGTGGGGTGGCGTGGTTAGTGGGGCGCTGAAGAAATCAGTCCCCTCCATCTCCTACCTCTGGAAAACGCCCAAGCCCTTGGAGAACTGCCGGCAACGCGACCGTGGGGGCCGGGACCCTCCTCTGTGTCCTCCTGTGGCCCAGTCCAAGGGGCCTGGGCCTGGCCGGGGCTGCATTGGACCCCGACCCCCCTGGCGTGTGGACTCGCTAAAAATCGGCGATTAGATATTGGATTCCAGCTTCATTGAGGTCATTTCACTAATGAGTGCACCGGAAAGAGTTTCCTAATCCATCTGTGAGGGTGGCAACTGAAAGAGAATTTTAAAGCTGACAGAATAGGCGAGGAAAGGCATAGGAGATTTCCACACCCAGTAAGGAAGCCTTTCCCGAAATGGAAGAAAGAAACGAGCAAACAGAGACACCGGTAGCCCGCCAGGATCAGAGTCTGCCCCCGAGAGAAAGTACCCTGACCAGGTTCACCCGTGGGTGGGTGGCGAGCTAGCGGCATTCAGAAGAGCGAGGCCCGCAGTCTGTGCAGAAGACACCTGCACTCGGGTGTGTGTGGCGGCACGATTCACAAGCAGCTCCAGATGTTAAGCCAAGGAGAAGCCAGGGAGTTCCCAACGCCCCAGGTGTCCTCAGCCCACGACTGGCTGCTGGGGGAATGCGAAGCCCGGCTCCTTGTCTCAGAGCGGGACAACCAGGAGGTGTGACGTACACCCCGGGGTTCCCAGGAGGATCAGGCTGAAGCTGGGACTTGGCCTCAAAGTGTCCCCTCGCACGGCCACCCCCTTCCCCTTCCTGCTCCTCTACTCCTGGTGCCCCTCCATCCAGGGGCCAGACCTTAAAGAGTCACCCGCAAGAGAATCCTGGTCCCAAAGGAGCCTTCTGGGGGACCCGTGCTGAGAGAGGTTGTGGGCATGGCCCGCTGGGGCTCTGCCCGACCCAGGGCTGAGAGATGCAACCTCCCAGCTCTGGGTCCCTGCAGGGGAAGCGTTGGCAAGCACAGGGCCAGTCCTCCAAAGGCCCAGGTGCAGGGAGCCCAGGCCAAGCAGCCTGTGGAAGAAGCCACCCCGGGAACACGACTGCAGGCCACGGCCCTTCCCACCTCCTCCTCCTCCTCCTCCTCCTGCTCCTCCACCCCCCCCCCCCCCGACCTCCCACCCCCACCCCCGACATGGCGCAGGGCTCAGAGACACCTCAGACACTTGCTACCCAAAGTGCAAAGGGCATCAGTTGCTCCTCCAAACCCCCCCCCCGCCCAGCAGACCGCGTTGTCCAGCCAGCCCCCGGGCCTCCCTGGGGTGCCCAGCACAAAAGTGCAGACAACCACCGGACCCTCAATCTCAGTTTTCGGATGTTTTTGCCACTCTAAGGACCCGCAGGCCAGCTGGGCCTTCTGGCAGGACAGAGAGCCCCGGAATCCGACGTGGAGAGCTGGGTGTACGTCCCCACGAGGAGGCGGTCCCCACCTCCGCGGCTCTCCCCTTGCGGGGGGGAAAAGCAGCCACGGGGCCTCAGAGAAGACACCAGGCTGGGCGCCCGCCCCACAGTGGGGGCACGTCCCCCGCAGGCCACTTAGCGACGGCCGCCGGCCGGCGGACGGTTGGGTGGCGCGAGACGCTGCGGCCGCCCTGCTACCGGGTTCCTGGGAGGGCGTCCTGGAACCAGCGTCCACACCAAGCCCTTGGAAGGCCCAGGCGACGGAGGAGCCCCGTCAGGCAGGGGCCGAGGACGGTGACGGCCCGGGCGGGGAGGAGCGTGTCAGGCAGGGGCAGAGGACGGTGACAGGTGACAGGCCGGGCGGGAAGGAGTCAGTCAGGCAGGGGCCGAGGAGGAGACGGGGCTGGGTAAGGGTTAGGGTTAGAGTCAGGGCACAAGTCACAATCGCAAAGACCTGGAAGCGACCCGAGTGCCCATCGACCCACGAGTGCGTAAATGAAATGTGGCGCGTGGACACCACGGAGTGCTATTCAGCTAGGAGGAGCAGCGGTGAGAGGGCACCTCTCGTGGTTCTCCTGGCCAGAGCTGGAACCCGTTCCAGTAAGCCAGGTAGCCCAAGAATGGACACACGAGCACCACGTGCTCGCGCTCACCAGCAAATGGGTACGAACCGACGGACACCCAAGTGGACACAGAGGAATCACCTTCATCGGGTGGGTGTCGGGCGGGTGGGGGGAGGGGATGGGCATACACCTCCATTAGGAATGGGGTGGGTGCGCACCGACTGGGGGATGGGCGCACTTGAGGCTCTGACCCGAGGGGGGAGGCTGGGAGAGGGCAACGTACCCGACCTTAACATTGGTACCCCCACAATACGCTGGAACAACATCAGAGGTTAATGAATAAGAACACAGGGGGGAGGGGGGCACGGGCAACACATGTCACCTTAATACTTGGACTCCCATCATCTGCTTGAAAAGAGAGAGAAAAGAAAATGCAATCATAGAGATAAGGGACACTTTTTAAACATAATGAATCCGAAGAGAAAAGTAAAAGGAGGCCTGTGGAGCAGGTCTGGGTGTGACTCCGGATCCCCCAACATCAGGTGCCACCACCAAAGATTCCTACGTGTAGCCCATAGAACCCCAAAAGCAACGGGACGAGTTCTGGTCACATACTCCCTCAAAATGACATCCTGGCCTTCTTCTGGAACTCCCTCCCCTCTCAGACTCTCAAGGTTTCCTCCAGCGTGTCGGTTCCCACAGAGCAGACCTTTGGTCTGAGACCTGACAGTCCAGAAGCCACGCATGCTGCCGCGTGACGGCGGTGTCGCGGCTTGGGACAAGAGGAGGCCCCACGGTGCGGGCTGGGGCGCCAGGCACCGCGGCGGGCGCTGAGGGTGGGGGTGACCCCCGCCCGGGGCCGCCGCCTCGCTCCCAGAGAGGGGACAGAACAAGAGGCAAAACAAAAAAAAAAAAAAAAAAAAAGAAGCCTACGGCACCCGGTATTCCCAGGCGGTCTCCCATCCAAGTACTAACCAGGCCCGACCCTGCTTAGCTTCCGAGACCAGACGAGATCGGGCGCGTTCAGGGTGGTGTGGCCCTAGACGGCGGAGGGCGCCCCTGCCCCGCTCAAGAAGCCGAGCCTCTCTGCGCTTCCCCGCCGCCTCCTCCCGCCCCAGGCCCCGCGCCGGCGCTGACCCGCACCGGGCGGGCCTGTTGAGTTCACCGGCCGGGTCCGGCGGGCTCCGAGGGACGGGGGTGACAGGCGGGGCGGGGCGGGGCGGGCAGGGAGCGGCGGGCCGGGGTGGGGGGCTGTCTCTCTATACACACACACACACACACACACACACACACTCACACTCACTCACTCACACTCACACAAGATGCGCCTCCACGGCTGGACTCGCCAAGGTGGAGACCTTCCAGCCCCCTTCCTCTCCTCGCCTGGCCCACCCCCAGCTCGTGGCCGCCCCCGCCGCCGCCGCCGCCGCCGCCGCCGCCGCCGCCGCCGCCGCCGCCGATTGCGCACGCGCGGGTCGCCCGCCCTTTGACCCCAGGCAGGGGCCGCCCTCCCCGACAACCCCTTTCAGCTGCGCCCCCCACCCTGTGGGTGGGCTGCCGCCTATTCCCCCGGGCCCGGGCTGGGGCACAGCGCATGGGGGAGGGGAGCGAGTGTATGGGGCGTCTCTCTCTCTCTCTTGGGATGTGTCCCATGGGTGGGGTGGCGTGGTTAGTGGGGCGCTGAAGAAATCAGTCCCCTCCATCTCCTACCTCTGGAAAACGCCCAAGCCCTTGGAGAACTGCCGGCAACGCGACCGTGGGGGCCGGGACCCTCCTCTGTGTCCTCCTGTGGCCCAGTCCAAGGGGCCTGGGCCTGGCCGGGGCTGCATTGGACCCCGACCCCCCTGGCGTGTGGACTCGCTAAAAATCGGCGATTAGATATTGGATTCCAGCTTCATTGAGGTCATTTCACTAATGAGTGCACCGGAAAGAGTTTCCTAATCCATCTGTGAGGGTGGCAACTGAAAGAGAATTTTAAAGCTGACAGAATAGGCGAGGAAAGGCATAGGAGATTTCCACACCCAGTAAGGAAGCCTTTCCCGAAATGGAAGAAAGAAACGAGCAAACAGAGACACGGGTAGCCCGCCAGGATCAGAGTCTGCCCCCGAGAGAAAGTACCCTGACCAGGTTCACCCGTGGGTGGGTGGCGAGCTAGCGGCATTCAGAAGAGCGAGGCCCGCAGTCTGTGCAGAAGACACCTGCACTCGGGTGTGTGTGGCGGCACGATTCACAAGCAGCTCCAGATGTTAAGCCAAGGAGAAGCCAGGGAGTTCCCAACGCCCCAGGTGTCCTCAGCCCACGACTGGCTGCTGGGGGAATGCGAAGCCCGGCTCCTTGTCTCAGAGCGGGACAACCAGGAGGTGTGACGTACACCCCGGGGTTCCCAGGAGGATCAGGCTGAAGCTGGGACTTGGCCTCAAAGTGTCCCCTCGCACGGCCACCCCCTTCCCCTTCCTGCTCCTCTACTCCTGGTGCCCCTCCATCCAGGGGCCAGACCTTAAAGAGTCACCCGCAAGAGAATCCTGGTCCCAAAGGAGCCTTCTGGGGGACCCGTGCTGAGAGAGGTTGTGGGCATGGCCCGCTGGGGCTCTGCCCGACCCAGGGCTGAGAGATGCAACCTCCCAGCTCTGGGTCCCTGCAGGGGAAGCGTTGGCAAGCACAGGGCCAGTCCTCCAAAGGCCCAGGTGCAGGGAGCCCAGGCCAAGCAGCCTGTGGAAGAAGCCACCCCGGGAACACGACTGCAGGCCACGGCCCTTCCCACCTCCTCCTCCTCCTCCTCCTCCTGCTCCTCCACCCCCCCCGACCTCCCACCCCCACCCCCGACATGGCGCAGGGCTCAGAGACACCTCAGACACTTGCTACCCAAAGTGCAAAGGGCATCAGTTGCTCCTCCAAACCCCCCCCCCGCCCAGCAGACCGCGTTGTCCAGCCAGCCCCCGGGCCTCCCTGGGGTGCCCAGCACAAAAGTGCAGACAACCACCGGACCCTCAATCTCAGTTTTCGGATGTTTTTGCCACTCTAAGGACCCGCAGGCCAGCTGGGCCTTCTGGCAGGACAGAGAGCCCCGGAATCCGACGTGGAGAGCTGGGTGTACGTCCCCACGAGGAGGCGGTCCCCACCTCCGCGGCTCTCCCCTTG
This sequence comes from Microcebus murinus, assembly GCF_040939455.1. Classification (NCBI taxonomy): domain Eukaryota; kingdom Metazoa; phylum Chordata; class Mammalia; order Primates; family Cheirogaleidae; genus Microcebus; species Microcebus murinus. The sequence continues at coordinate 139,664 of NW_027438980.1, read as the reverse complement.
CGGGGGGGAAAAGCAGCCACGGGGCCTCAGAGAAGACACCAGGCTGGGCGCCCGCCCCACAGTGGGGGCACGTCCCCCGCAGGCCACTTAGCGACGGCCGCCGGCCGGCGGACGGTTGGGTGGCGCGAGACGCTGCGGCCGCCCTGCTACCGGGTTCCTGGGAGGGCGTCCTGGAACCAGCGTCCACACCAAGCCCTTGGAAGGCCCAGGCGACGGAGGAGCCCCGTCAGGCAGGGGCCGAGGACGGTGACGGCCCGGGCGGGGAGGAGCGTGTCAGGCAGGGGCAGAGGACGGTGACAGGTGACAGGCCGGGCGGGAAGGAGTCAGTCAGGCAGGGGCCGAGGAGGAGACGGGGCTGGGTAAGGGTTAGGGTTAGAGTCAGGGCACAAGTCACAATCGCAAAGACCTGGAAGCGACCCGAGTGCCCATCGACCCACGAGTGCGTAAATGAAATGTGGCGCGTGGACACCACGGAGTGCTATTCAGCTAGGAGGAGCAGCGGTGAGAGGGCACCTCTCGTGGTTCTCCTGGCCAGAGCTGGAACCCGTTCCAGTAAGCCAGGTAGCCCAAGAATGGACACACGAGCACCACGTGCTCGCGCTCACCAGCAAATGGGTACGAACCGACGGACACCCAAGTGGACACAGAGGAATCACCTTCATCGGGTGGGTGTCGGGCGGGTGGGGGGAGGGGATGGGCATACACCTCCATTAGGAATGGGGTGGGTGCGCACCGACTGGGGGATGGGCGCACTTGAGGCTCTGACCCGAGGGGGGAGGCTGGGAGAGGGCAACGTACCCGACCTTAACATTGGTACCCCCACAATACGCTGGAACAACATCAGAGGTTAATGAATAAGAACACAGGGGGGAGGGGGGCACGGGCAACACATGTCACCTTAATACTTGGACTCCCATCATCTGCTTGAAAAGAGAGAGAAAAGAAAATGCAATCATAGAGATAAGGGACACTTTTTAAACATAATGAATCCGAAGAGAAAAGTAAAAGGAGGCCTGTGGAGCAGGTCTGGGTGTGACTCCGGATCCCCCAACATCAGGTGCCACCACCAAAGATTCCTACGTGTAGCCCATAGAACCCCAAAAGCAACGGGACGAGTTCTGGTCACATACTCCCTCAAAATGACATCCTGGCCTTCTTCTGGAACTCCCTCCCCTCTCAGACTCTCAAGGTTTCCTCCAGCGTGTCGGTTCCCACAGAGCAGACCTTTGGTCTGAGACCTGACAGTCCAGAAGCCACGCATGCTGCCGCGTGACGGCGGTGTCGCGGCTTGGGACAAGAGGAGGCCCCACGGTGCGGGCTGGGGCGCCAGGCACCGCGGCGGGCGCTGAGGGTGGGGGTGACCCCCGCCCGGGGCCGCCGCCTCGCTCCCAGAGAGGGGACAGAACAAGAGGCAAAACAAAAAAAAAAAAAAAAAAAAAAGAAGCCTACGGCACCCGGTATTCCCAGGCGGTCTCCCATCCAAGTACTAACCAGGCCCGACCCTGCTTAGCTTCCGAGACCAGACGAGATCGGGCGCGTTCAGGGTGGTGTGGCCCTAGACGGCGGAGGGCGCCCCTGCCCCGCTCAAGAAGCCGAGCCTCTCTGCGCTTCCCCGCCGCCTCCTCCCGCCCCAGGCCCCGCGCCGGCGCTGACCCGCACCGGGCGGGCCTGTTGAGTTCACCGGCCGGGTCCGGCGGGCTCCGAGGGACGGGGGTGACAGGCGGGGCGGGGCGGGGCGGGCAGGGAGCGGCGGGCCGGGGTGGGGGGCTGTCTCTCTATACACACACACACACACACACACACACACACTCACACTCACTCACTCACACTCACACAAGATGCGCCTCCACGGCTGGACTCGCCAAGGTGGAGACCTTCCAGCCCCCTTCCTCTCCTCGCCTGGCCCACCCCCAGCTCGTGGCCGCCCCCGCCGCCGCCGCCGCCGCCGCCGCCGCCGCCGCCGCCGCCGCCGATTGCGCACGCGCGGGTCGCCCGCCCTTTGACCCCAGGCAGGGGCCGCCCTCCCCGACAACCCCTTTCAGCTGCGCCCCCCACCCTGTGGGTGGGCTGCCGCCTATTCCCCCGGGCCCGGGCTGGGGCACAGCGCATGGGGGAGGGGAGCGAGTGTATGGGGCGTCTCTCTCTCTCTCTTGGGATGTGTCCCATGGGTGGGGTGGCGTGGTTAGTGGGGCGCTGAAGAAATCAGTCCCCTCCATCTCCTACCTCTGGAAAACGCCCAAGCCCTTGGAGAACTGCCGGCAACGCGACCGTGGGGGCCGGGACCCTCCTCTGTGTCCTCCTGTGGCCCAGTCCAAGGGGCCTGGGCCTGGCCGGGGCTGCATTGGACCCCGACCCCCCTGGCGTGTGGACTCGCTAAAAATCGGCGATTAGATATTGGATTCCAGCTTCATTGAGGTCATTTCACTAATGAGTGCACCGGAAAGAGTTTCCTAATCCATCTGTGAGGGTGGCAACTGAAAGAGAATTTTAAAGCTGACAGAATAGGCGAGGAAAGGCATAGGAGATTTCCACACCCAGTAAGGAAGCCTTTCCCGAAATGGAAGAAAGAAACGAGCAAACAGAGACACGGGTAGCCCGCCAGGATCAGAGTCTGCCCCCGAGAGAAAGTACCCTGACCAGGTTCACCCGTGGGTGGGTGGCGAGCTAGCGGCATTCAGAAGAGCGAGGCCCGCAGTCTGTGCAGAAGACACCTGCACTCGGGTGTGTGTGGCGGCACGATTCACAAGCAGCTCCAGATGTTAAGCCAAGGAGAAGCCAGGGAGTTCCCAACGCCCCAGGTGTCCTCAGCCCACGACTGGCTGCTGGGGGAATGCGAAGCCCGGCTCCTTGTCTCAGAGCGGGACAACCAGGAGGTGTGACGTACACCCCGGGGTTCCCAGGAGGATCAGGCTGAAGCTGGGACTTGGCCTCAAAGTGTCCCCTCGCACGGCCACCCCCTTCCCCTTCCTGCTCCTCTACTCCTGGTGCCCCTCCATCCAGGGGCCAGACCTTAAAGAGTCACCCGCAAGAGAATCCTGGTCCCAAAGGAGCCTTCTGGGGGACCCGTGCTGAGAGAGGTTGTGGGCATGGCCCGCTGGGGCTCTGCCCGACCCAGGGCTGAGAGATGCAACCTCCCAGCTCTGGGTCCCTGCAGGGGAAGCGTTGGCAAGCACAGGGCCAGTCCTCCAAAGGCCCAGGTGCAGGGAGCCCAGGCCAAGCAGCCTGTGGAAGAAGCCACCCCGGGAACACGACTGCAGGCCACGGCCCTTCCCACCTCCTCCTCCTCCTCCTCCTCCTGCTCCTCCACCCCCCCCACGACCTCCCACCCCCACCCCCGACATGGCGCAGGGCTCAGAGACACCTCAGACACTTGCTACCCAAAGTGCAAAGGGCATCAGTTGCTCCTCCAAACCCCCCCCCCCCGCCCAGCAGACCGCGTTGTCCAGCCAGCCCCCGGGCCTCCCTGGGGTGCCCAGCACAAAAGTGCAGACAACCACCGGACCCTCAATCTCAGTTTTCGGATGTTTTTGCCACTCTAAGGACCCGCAGGCCAGCTGGGCCTTCTGGCAGGACAGAGAGCCCCGGAATCCGACGTGGAGAGCTGGGTGTACGTCCCCACGAGGAGGCGGTCCCCACCTCCGCGGCTCTCCCCTTGCGGGGGGGAAAAGCAGCCACGGGGCCTCAGAGAAGACACCAGGCTGGGCGCCCGCCCCACAGTGGGGGCACGTCCCCCGCAGGCCACTTAGCGACGGCCGCCGGCCGGCGGACGGTTGGGTGGCGCGAGACGCTGCGGCCGCCCTGCTACCAGGTTCCTGGGAGGGCGTCCTGGAACCAGCGTCCACACCAAGCCCTTGGAAGGCCCAGGCGACGGAGGAGCCCCGTCAGGCAGGGGCCGAGGACGGTGACGGCCCGGGCGGGGAGGAGCGTGTCAGGCAGGGGCAGAGGACGGTGACAGGTGACAGGCCGGGCGGGAAGGAGTCAGTCAGGCAGGGGCCGAGGAGGAGACGGGGCTGGGTAAGGGTTAGGGTTAGAGTCAGGGCACAAGTCACAATCGCAAAGACCTGGAAGCGACCCGAGTGCCCATCGACCCACGAGTGCGTAAATGAAATGTGGCGCGTGGACACCACGGAGTGCTATTCAGCTAGGAGGAGCAGCGGTGAGAGGGCACCTCTCGTGGTTCTCCTGGCCAGAGCTGGAACCCGTTCCAGTAAGCCAGGTAGCCCAAGAATGGACACACGAGCACCACGTGCTCGCGCTCACCAGCAAATGGGTACGAACCGACGGACACCCAAGTGGACACAGAGGAATCACCTTCATCGGGTGGGTGTCGGGCGGGTGGGGGGAGGGGATGGGCATACACCTCCATTAGGAATGGGGTGGGTGCGCACCGACTGGGGGATGGGCGCACTTGAGGCTCTGACCCGAGGGGGGAGGCTGGGAGAGGGCAACGTACCCGACCTTAACATTGGTACCCCCACAATACGCTGGAACAACATCAGAGGTTAATGAATAAGAACACAGGGGGGAGGGGGGCACGGGCAACACATGTCACCTTAATACTTGGACTCCCATCATCTGCTTGAAAAGAGAGAGAAAAGAAAATGCAATCATAGAGATAAGGGACACTTTTTAAACATAATGAATCCGAAGAGAAAAGTAAAAGGAGGCCTGTGGAGCAGGTCTGGGTGTGACTCCGGATCCCCCAACATCAGGTGCCACCACCAAAGATTCCTACGTGTAGCCCATAGAACCCCAAAAGCAACGGGACGAGTTCTGGTCACATACTCCCTCAAAATGACATCCTGGCCTTCTTCTGGAACTCCCTCCCCTCTCAGACTCTCAAGGTTTCCTCCAGCGTGTCGGTTCCCACAGAGCAGACCTTTGGTCTGAGACCTGACAGTCCAGAAGCCACGCATGCTGCCGCGTGACGGCGGTGTCGCGGCTTGGGACAAGAGGAGGCCCCACGGTGCGGGCTGGGGCGCCAGGCACCGCGGCGGGCGCTGAGGGTGGGGGTGACCCCCGCCCGGGGCCGCCGCCTCGCTCCCAGAGAGGGGACAGAACAAGAGGCAAAACAAAAAAAAAAAAAAAAAAAAAAGAAGCCTACGGCACCCGGTATTCCCAGGCGGTCTCCCATCCAAGTACTAACCAGGCCCGACCCTGCTTAGCTTCCGAGACCAGACGAGATCGGGCGCGTTCAGGGTGGTGTGGCCCTAGACGGCGGAGGGCGCCCCTGCCCCGCTCAAGAAGCCGAGCCTCTCTGCGCTTCCCCGCCGCCTCCTCCCGCCCCAGGCCCCGCGCCGGCGCTGACCCGCACCGGGCGGGCCTGTTGAGTTCACCGGCCGGGTCCGGCGGGCTCCGAGGGACGGGGGTGACAGGCGGGGCGGGGCGGGGCGGGCAGGGAGCGGCGGGCCGGGGTGGGGGGCTGTCTCTCTATACACACACACACACACACACACACACACACTCACACTCACTCACTCACACTCACACAAGATGCGCCTCCACGGCTGGACTCGCCAAGGTGGAGACCTTCCAGCCCCCTTCCTCTCCTCGCCTGGCCCACCCCCAGCTCGTGGCCGCCCCCGCCGCCGCCGCCGCCGCCGCCGCCGCCGCCGCCGCCGCCGCCGATTGCGCACGCGCGGGTCGCCCGCCCTTTGACCCCAGGCAGGGGCCGCCCTCCCCGACAACCCCTTTCAGCTGCGCCCCCCACCCTGTGGGTGGGCTGCCGCCTATTCCCCCGGGCCCGGGCTGGGGCACAGCGCATGGGGGAGGGGAGCGAGTGTATGGGGCGTCTCTCTCTCTCTCTTGGGATGTGTCCCATGGGTGGGGTGGCGTGGTTAGTGGGGCGCTGAAGAAATCAGTCCCCTCCATCTCCTACCTCTGGAAAACGCCCAAGCCCTTGGAGAACTGCCGGCAACGCGACCGTGGGGGCCGGGACCCTCCTCTGTGTCCTCCTGTGGCCCAGTCCAAGGGGCCTGGGCCTGGCCGGGGCTGCATTGGACCCCGACCCCCCTGGCGTGTGGACTCGCTAAAAATCGGCGATTAGATATTGGATTCCAGCTTCATTGAGGTCATTTCACTAATGAGTGCACCGGAAAGAGTTTCCTAATCCATCTGTGAGGGTGGCAACTGAAAGAGAATTTTAAAGCTGACAGAATAGGCGAGGAAAGGCATAGGAGATTTCCACACCCAGTAAGGAAGCCTTTCCCGAAATGGAAGAAAGAAACGAGCAAACAGAGACACCGGTAGCCCGCCAGGATCAGAGTCTGCCCCCGAGAGAAAGTACCCTGACCAGGTTCACCCGTGGGTGGGTGGCGAGCTAGCGGCATTCAGAAGAGCGAGGCCCGCAGTCTGTGCAGAAGACACCTGCACTCGGGTGTGTGTGGCGGCACGATTCACAAGCAGCTCCAGATGTTAAGCCAAGGAGAAGCCAGGGAGTTCCCAACGCCCCAGGTGTCCTCAGCCCACGACTGGCTGCTGGGGGAATGCGAAGCCCGGCTCCTTGTCTCAGAGCGGGACAACCAGGAGGTGTGACGTACACCCCGGGGTTCCCAGGAGGATCAGGCTGAAGCTGGGACTTGGCCTCAAAGTGTCCCCTCGCACGGCCACCCCCTTCCCCTTCCTGCTCCTCTACTCCTGGTGCCCCTCCATCCAGGGGCCAGACCTTAAAGAGTCACCCGCAAGAGAATCCTGGTCCCAAAGGAGCCTTCTGGGGGACCCGTGCTGAGAGAGGTTGTGGGCATGGCCCGCTGGGGCTCTGCCCGACCCAGGGCTGAGAGATGCAACCTCCCAGCTCTGGGTCCCTGCAGGGGAAGCGTTGGCAAGCACAGGGCCAGTCCTCCAAAGGCCCAGGTGCAGGGAGCCCAGGCCAAGCAGCCTGTGGAAGAAGCCACCCCGGGAACACGACTGCAGGCCACGGCCCTTCCCACCTCCTCCTCCTCCTCCTCCTCCTGCTCCTCCACCCCCCCCACGACCTCCCACCCCCACCCCCGACATGGCGCAGGGCTCAGAGACACCTCAGACACTTGCTACCCAAAGTGCAAAGGGCATCAGTTGCTCCTCCAAACCCCCCCCCCCCGCCCAGCAGACCGCGTTGTCCAGCCAGCCCCCGGGCCTCCCTGGGGTGCCCAGCACAAAAGTGCAGACAACCACCGGACCCTCAATCTCAGTTTTCGGATGTTTTTGCCACTCTAAGGACCCGCAGGCCAGCTGGGCCTTCTGGCAGGACAGAGAGCCCCGGAATCCGACGTGGAGAGCTGGGTGTACGTCCCCACGAGGAGGCGGTCCCCACCTCCGCGGCTCTCCCCTTGCGGGGGGGAAAAGCAGCCACGGGGCCTCAGAGAAGACACCAGGCTGGGCGCCCGCCCCACAGTGGGGGCACGTCCCCCGCAGGCCACTTAGCGACGGCCGCCGGCCGGCGGACGGTTGGGTGGCGCGAGACGCTGCGGCCGCCCTGCTACCAGGTTCCTGGGAGGGCGTCCTGGAACCAGCGTCCACACCAAGCCCTTGGAAGGCCCAGGCGACGGAGGAGCCCCGTCAGGCAGGGGCCGAGGACGGTGACGGCCCGGGCGGGGAGGAGCGTGTCAGGCAGGGGCAGAGGACGGTGACAGGTGACAGGCCGGGCGGGAAGGAGTCAGTCAGGCAGGGGCCGAGGAGGAGACGGGGCTGGGTAAGGGTTAGGGTTAGAGTCAGGGCACAAGTCACAATCGCAAAGACCTGGAAGCGACCCGAGTGCCCATCGACCCACGAGTGCGTAAATGAAATGTGGCGCGTGGACACCACGGAGTGCTATTCAGCTAGGAGGAGCAGCGGTGAGAGGGCACCTCTCGTGGTTCTCCTGGCCAGAGCTGGAACCCGTTCCAGTAAGCCAGGTAGCCCAAGAATGGACACACGAGCACCACGTGCTCGCGCTCACCAGCAAATGGGTACGAACCGACGGACACCCAAGTGGACACAGAGGAATCACCTTCATCGGGTGGGTGTCGGGCGGGTGGGGGGAGGGGATGGGCATACACCTCCATTAGGAATGGGGTGGGTGCGCACCGACTGGGGGATGGGCGCACTTGAGGCTCTGACCCGAGGGGGGAGGCTGGGAGAGGGCAACGTACCCGACCTTAACATTGGTACCCCCACAATACGCTGGAACAACATCAGAGGTTAATGAATAAGAACACAGGGGGGAGGGGGGCACGGGCAACACATGTCACCTTAATACTTGGACTCCCATCATCTGCTTGAAAAGAGAGAGAAAAGAAAATGCAATCATAGAGATAAGGGACACTTTTTAAACATAATGAATCCGAAGAGAAAAGTAAAAGGAGGCCTGTGGAGCAGGTCTGGGTGTGACTCCGGATCCCCCAACATCAGGTGCCACCACCAAAGATTCCTACGTGTAGCCCATAGAACCCCAAAAGCAACGGGACGAGTTCTGGTCACATACTCCCTCAAAATGACATCCTGGCCTTCTTCTGGAACTCCCTCCCCTCTCAGACTCTCAAGGTTTCCTCCAGCGTGTCGGTTCCCACAGAGCAGACCTTTGGTCTGAGACCTGACAGTCCAGAAGCCACGCATGCTGCCGCGTGACGGCGGTGTCGCGGCTTGGGACAAGAGGAGGCCCCACGGTGCGGGCTGGGGCGCCAGGCACCGCGGCGGGCGCTGAGGGTGGGGGTGACCCCCGCCCGGGGCCGCCGCCTCGCTCCCAGAGAGGGGACAGAACAAGAGGCAAAACAAAAAAAAAAAAAAAAAAAAAAGAAGCCTACGGCACCCGGTATTCCCAGGCGGTCTCCCATCCAAGTACTAACCAGGCCCGACCCTGCTTAGCTTCCGAGACCAGACGAGATCGGGCGCGTTCAGGGTGGTGTGGCCCTAGACGGCGGAGGGCGCCCCTGCCCCGCTCAAGAAGCCGAGCCTCTCTGCGCTTCCCCGCCGCCTCCTCCCGCCCCAGGCCCCGCGCCGGCGCTGACCCGCACCGGGCGGGCCTGTTGAGTTCACCGGCCGGGTCCGGCGGGCTCCGAGGGACGGGGGTGACAGGCGGGGCGGGGCGGGGCGGGCAGGGAGCGGCGGGCCGGGGTGGGGGGCTGTCTCTCTATACACACACACACACACACACACACACACACTCACACTCACTCACTCACACTCACACAAGATGCGCCTCCACGGCTGGACTCGCCAAGGTGGAGACCTTCCAGCCCCCTTCCTCTCCTCGCCTGGCCCACCCCCAGCTCGTGGCCGCCCCCGCCGCCGCCGCCGCCGCCGCCGCCGCCGCCGCCGCCGCCGCCGCCGCCGCCGCCGATTGCGCACGCGCGGGTCGCCCGCCCTTTGACCCCAGGCAGGGGCCGCCCTCCCCGACAACCCCTTTCAGCTGCGCCCCCCACCCTGTGGGTGGGCTGCCGCCTATTCCCCCGGGCCCGGGCTGGGGCACAGCGCATGGGGGAGGGGAGCGAGTGTATGGGGCGTCTCTCTCTCTCTCTTGGGATGTGTCCCATGGGTGGGGTGGCGTGGTTAGTGGGGCGCTGAAGAAATCAGTCCCCTCCATCTCCTACCTCTGGAAAACGCCCAAGCCCTTGGAGAACTGCCGGCAACGCGACCGTGGGGGCCGGGACCCTCCTCTGTGTCCTCCTGTGGCCCAGTCCAAGGGGCCTGGGCCTGGCCGGGGCTGCATTGGACCCCGACCCCCCTGGCGTGTGGACTCGCTAAAAATCGGCGATTAGATATTGGATTCCAGCTTCATTGAGGTCATTTCACTAATGAGTGCACCGGAAAGAGTTTCCTAATCCATCTGTGAGGGTGGCAACTGAAAGAGAATTTTAAAGCTGACAGAATAGGCGAGGAAAGGCATAGGAGATTTCCACACCCAGTAAGGAAGCCTTTCCCGAAATGGAAGAAAGAAACGAGCAAACAGAGACACCGGTAGCCCGCCAGGATCAGAGTCTGCCCCCGAGAGAAAGTACCCTGACCAGGTTCACCCGTGGGTGGGTGGCGAGCTAGCGGCATTCAGAAGAGCGAGGCCCGCAGTCTGTGCAGAAGACACCTGCACTCGGGTGTGTGTGGCGGCACGATTCACAAGCAGCTCCAGATGTTAAGCCAAGGAGAAGCCAGGGAGTTCCCAACGCCCCAGGTGTCCTCAGCCCACGACTGGCTGCTGGGGGAATGCGAAGCCCGGCTCCTTGTCTCAGAGCGGGACAACCAGGAGGTGTGACGTACACCCCGGGGTTCCCAGGAGGATCAGGCTGAAGCTGGGACTTGGCCTCAAAGTGTCCCCTCGCACGGCCACCCCCTTCCCCTTCCTGCTCCTCTACTCCTGGTGCCCCTCCATCCAGGGGCCAGACCTTAAAGAGTCACCCGCAAGAGAATCCTGGTCCCAAAGGAGCCTTCTGGGGGACCCGTGCTGAGAGAGGTTGTGGGCATGGCCCGCTGGGGCTCTGCCCGACCCAGGGCTGAGAGATGCAACCTCCCAGCTCTGGGTCCCTGCAGGGGAAGCGTTGGCAAGCACAGGGCCAGTCCTCCAAAGGCCCAGGTGCAGGGAGCCCAGGCCAAGCAGCCTGTGGAAGAAGCCACCCCGGGAACACGACTGCAGGCCACGGCCCTTCCCACCTCCTCCTCCTCCTCCTCCTCCTGCTCCTCCACCCCCCCCGACCTCCCACCCCCACCCCCGACATGGCGCAGGGCTCAGAGACACCTCAGACACTTGCTACCCAAAGTGCAAAGGGCATCAGTTGCTCCTCCAAACCCCCCCCCCCGCCCAGCAGACCGCGTTGTCCAGCCAGCCCCCGGGCCTCCCTGGGGTGCCCAGCACAAAAGTGCAGACAACCACCGGACCCTCAATCTCAGTTTTCGGATGTTTTTGCCACTCTAAGGACCCGCAGGCCAGCTGGGCCTTCTGGCAGGACAGAGAGCCCCGGAATCCGACGTGGAGAGCTGGGTGTACGTCCCCACGAGGAGGCGGTCCCCACCTCCGCGGCTCTCCCCTTGCGGGGGGGAAAAGCAGCCACGGGGCCTCAGAGAAGACACCAGGCTGGGCGCCCGCCCCACAGTGGGGGCACGTCCCCCGCAGGCCACTTAGCGACGGCCGCCGGCCGGCGGACGGTTGGGTGGCGCGAGACGCTGCGGCCGCCCTGCTACCGGGTTCCTGGGAGGGCGTCCTGGAACCAGCGTCCACACCAAGCCCTTGGAAGGCCCAGGCGACGGAGGAGCCCCGTCAGGCAGGGGCCGAGGACGGTGACGGCCCGGGCGGGGAGGAGCGTGTCAGGCAGGGGCAGAGGACGGTGACAGGTGACAGGCCGGGCGGGAAGGAGTCAGTCAGGCAGGGGCCGAGGAGGAGACGGGGCTGGGTAAGGGTTAGGGTTAGAGTCAGGGCACAAGTCACAATCGCAAAGACCTGGAAGCGACCCGAGTGCCCATCGACCCACGAGTGCGTAAATGAAATGTGGCGCGTGGACACCACGGAGTGCTATTCAGCTAGGAGGAGCAGCGGTGAGAGGGCACCTCTCGTGGTTCTCCTGGCCAGAGCTGGAACCCGTTCCAGTAAGCCAGGTAGCCCAAGAATGGACACACGAGCACCACGTGCTCGCGCTCACCAGCAAATGGGTACGAACCGACGGACACCCAAGTGGACACAGAGGAATCACCTTCATCGGGTGGGTGTCGGGCGGGTGGGGGGAGGGGATGGGCATACACCTCCATTAGGAATGGGGTGGGTGCGCACCGACTGGGGGATGGGCGCACTTGAGGCTCTGACCCGAGGGGGGAGGCTGGGAGAGGGCAACGTACCCGACCTTAACATTGGTACCCCCACAATACGCTGGAACAACATCAGAGGTTAATGAATAAGAACACAGGGGGGAGGGGGGCACGGGCAACACATGTCACCTTAATACTTGGACTCCCATCATCTGCTTGAAAAGAGAGAGAAAAGAAAATGCAATCATAGAGATAAGGGACACTTTTTAAACATAATGAATCCGAAGAGAAAAGTAAAAGGAGGCCTGTGGAGCAGGTCTGGGTGTGACTCCGGATCCCCCAACATCAGGTGCCACCACCAAAGATTCCTACGTGTAGCCCATAGAACCCCAAAAGCAACGGGACGAGTTCTGGTCACATACTCCCTCAAAATGACATCCTGGCCTTCTTCTGGAACTCCCTCCCCTCTCAGACTCTCAAGGTTTCCTCCAGCGTGTCGGTTCCCACAGAGCAGACCTTTGGTCTGAGACCTGACAGTCCAGAAGCCACGCATGCTGCCGCGTGACGGCGGTGTCGCGGCTTGGGACAAGAGGAGGCCCCACGGTGCGGGCTGGGGCGCCAGGCACCGCGGCGGGCGCTGAGGGTGGGGGTGACCCCCGCCCGGGGCCGCCGCCTCGCTCCCAGAGAGGGGACAGAACAAGAGGCAAAACAAAAAAAAAAAAAAAAAAAAAAGAAGCCTACGGCACCCGGTATTCCCAGGCGGTCTCCCATCCAAGTACTAACCAGGCCCGACCCTGCTTAGCTTCCGAGACCAGACGAGATCGGGCGCGTTCAGGGTGGTGTGGCCCTAGACGGCGGAGGGCGCCCCTGCCCCGCTCAAGAAGCCGAGCCTCTCTGCGCTTCCCCGCCGCCTCCTCCCGCCCCAGGCCCCGCGCCGGCGCTGACCCGCACCGGGCGGGCCTGTTGAGTTCACCGGCCGGGTCCGGCGGGCTCCGAGGGACGGGGGTGACAGGCGGGGCGGGGCGGGGCGGGCAGGGAGCGGCGGGCCGGGGTGGGGGGCTGTCTCTCTATACACACACACACACACACACACACACACACTCACACTCACTCACTCACACTCACACAAGATGCGCCTCCACGGCTGGACTCGCCAAGGTGGAGACCTTCCAGCCCCCTTCCTCTCCTCGCCTGGCCCACCCCCAGCTCGTGGCCGCCCCCGCCGCCGCCGCCGCCGCCGCCGCCGCCGCCGCCGCCGCCGCCGATTGCGCACGCGCGGGTCGCCCGCCCTTTGACCCCAGGCAGGGGCCGCCCTCCCCGACAACCCCTTTCAGCTGCGCCCCCCACCCTGTGGGTGGGCTGCCGCCTATTCCCCCGGGCCCGGGCTGGGGCACAGCGCATGGGGGAGGGGAGCGAGTGTATGGGGCGTCTCTCTCTCTCTCTTGGGATGTGTCCCATGGGTGGGGTGGCGTGGTTAGTGGGGCGCTGAAGAAATCAGTCCCCTCCATCTCCTACCTCTGGAAAACGCCCAAGCCCTTGGAGAACTGCCGGCAACGCGACCGTGGGGGCCGGGACCCTCCTCTGTGTCCTCCTGTGGCCCAGTCCAAGGGGCCTGGGCCTGGCCGGGGCTGCATTGGACCCCGACCCCCCTGGCGTGTGGACTCGCTAAAAATCGGCGATTAGATATTGGATTCCAGCTTCATTGAGGTCATTTCACTAATGAGTGCACCGGAAAGAGTTTCCTAATCCATCTGTGAGGGTGGCAACTGAAAGAGAATTTTAAAGCTGACAGAATAGGCGAGGAAAGGCATAGGAGATTTCCACACCCAGTAAGGAAGCCTTTCCCGAAATGGAAGAAAGAAACGAGCAAACAGAGACACGGGTAGCCCGCCAGGATCAGAGTCTGCCCCCGAGAGAAAGTACCCTGACCAGGTTCACCCGTGGGTGGGTGGCGAGCTAGCGGCATTCAGAAGAGCGAGGCCCGCAGTCTGTGCAGAAGACACCTGCACTCGGGTGTGTGTGGCGGCACGATTCACAAGCAGCTCCAGATGTTAAGCCAAGGAGAAGCCAGGGAGTTCCCAACGCCCCAGGTGTCCTCAGCCCACGACTGGCTGCTGGGGGAATGCGAAGCCCGGCTCCTTGTCTCAGAGCGGGACAACCAGGAGGTGTGACGTACACCCCGGGGTTCCCAGGAGGATCAGGCTGAAGCTGGGACTTGGCCTCAAAGTGTCCCCTCGCACGGCCACCCCCTTCCCCTTCCTGCTCCTCTACTCCTGGTGCCCCTCCATCCAGGGGCCAGACCTTAAAGAGTCACCCGCAAGAGAATCCTGGTCCCAAAGGAGCCTTCTGGGGGACCCGTGCTGAGAGAGGTTGTGGGCATGGCCCGCTGGGGCTCTGCCCGACCCAGGGCTGAGAGATGCAACCTCCCAGCTCTGGGTCCCTGCAGGGGAAGCGTTGGCAAGCACAGGGCCAGTCCTCCAAAGGCCCAGGTGCAGGGAGCCCAGGCCAAGCAGCCTGTGGAAGAAGCCACCCCGGGAACACGACTGCAGGCCACGGCCCTTCCCACCTCCTCCTCCTCCTCCTCCTCCTGCTCCTCCACCCCCCCCACGACCTCCCACCCCCACCCCCGACATGGCGCAGGGCTCAGAGACACCTCAGACACTTGCTACCCAAAGTGCAAAGGGCATCAGTTGCTCCTCCAAACCCCCCCCCCCCGCCCAGCAGACCGCGTTGTCCAGCCAGCCCCCGGGCCTCCCTGGGGTGCCCAGCACAAAAGTGCAGACAACCACCGGACCCTCAATCTCAGTTTTCGGATGTTTTTGCCACTCTAAGGACCCGCAGGCCAGCTGGGCCTTCTGGCAGGACAGAGAGCCCCGGAATCCGACGTGGAGAGCTGGGTGTACGTCCCCACGAGGAGGCGGTCCCCACCTCCGCGGCTCTCCCCTTGCGGGGGGGAAAAGCAGCCACGGGGCCTCAGAGAAGACACCAGGCTGGGCGCCCGCCCCACAGTGGGGGCACGTCCCCCGCAGGCCACTTAGCGACGGCCGCCGGCCGGCGGACGGTTGGGTGGCGCGAGACGCTGCGGCCGCCCTGCTACCAGGTTCCTGGGAGGGCGTCCTGGAACCAGCGTCCACACCAAGCCCTTGGAAGGCCCAGGCGACGGAGGAGCCCCGTCAGGCAGGGGCCGAGGACGGTGACGGCCCGGGCGGGGAGGAGCGTGTCAGGCAGGGGCAGAGGACGGTGACAGGTGACAGGCCGGGCGGGAAGGAGTCAGTCAGGCAGGGGCCGAGGAGGAGACGGGGCTGGGTAAGGGTTAGGGTTAGAGTCAGGGCACAAGTCACAATCGCAAAGACCTGGAAGCGACCCGAGTGCCCATCGACCCACGAGTGCGTAAATGAAATGTGGCGCGTGGACACCACGGAGTGCTATTCAGCTAGGAGGAGCAGCGGTGAGAGGGCACCTCTCGTGGTTCTCCTGGCCAGAGCTGGAACCCGTTCCAGTAAGCCAGGTAGCCCAAGAATGGACACACGAGCACCACGTGCTCGCGCTCACCAGCAAATGGGTACGAACCGACGGACACCCAAGTGGACACAGAGGAATCACCTTCATCGGGTGGGTGTCGGGCGGGTGGGGGGAGGGGATGGGCATACACCTCCATTAGGAATGGGGTGGGTGCGCACCGACTGGGGGATGGGCGCACTTGAGGCTCTGACCCGAGGGGGGAGGCTGGGAGAGGGCAACGTACCCGACCTTAACATTGGTACCCCCACAATACGCTGGAACAACATCAGAGGTTAATGAATAAGAACACAGGGGGGAGGGGGGCACGGGCAACACATGTCACCTTAATACTTGGACTCCCATCATCTGCTTGAAAAGAGAGAGAAAAGAAAATGCAATCATAGAGATAAGGGACACTTTTTAAACATAATGAATCCGAAGAGAAAAGTAAAAGGAGGCCTGTGGAGCAGGTCTGGGTGTGACTCCGGATCCCCCAACATCAGGTGCCACCACCAAAGATTCCTACGTGTAGCCCATAGAACCCCAAAAGCAACGGGACGAGTTCTGGTCACATACTCCCTCAAAATGACATCCTGGCCTTCTTCTGGAACTCCCTCCCCTCTCAGACTCTCAAGGTTTCCTCCAGCGTGTCGGTTCCCACAGAGCAGACCTTTGGTCTGAGACCTGACAGTCCAGAAGCCACGCATGCTGCCGCGTGACGGCGGTGTCGCGGCTTGGGACAAGAGGAGGCCCCACGGTGCGGGCTGGGGCGCCAGGCACCGCGGCGGGCGCTGAGGGTGGGGGTGACCCCCGCCCGGGGCCGCCGCCTCGCTCCCAGAGAGGGGACAGAACAAGAGGCAAAACAAAAAAAAAAAAAAAAAAAAAAGAAGCCTACGGCACCCGGTATTCCCAGGCGGTCTCCCATCCAAGTACTAACCAGGCCCGACCCTGCTTAGCTTCCGAGACCAGACGAGATCGGGCGCGTTCAGGGTGGTGTGGCCCTAGACGGCGGAGGGCGCCCCTGCCCCGCTCAAGAAGCCGAGCCTCTCTGCGCTTCCCCGCCGCCTCCTCCCGCCCCAGGCCCCGCGCCGGCGCTGACCCGCACCGGGCGGGCCTGTTGAGTTCACCGGCCGGGTCCGGCGGGCTCCGAGGGACGGGGGTGACAGGCGGGGCGGGGCGGGGCGGGCAGGGAGCGGCGGGCCGGGGTGGGGGGCTGTCTCTCTATACACACACACACACACACACACACACACACTCACACTCACTCACTCACACTCACACAAGATGCGCCTCCACGGCTGGACTCGCCAAGGTGGAGACCTTCCAGCCCCCTTCCTCTCCTCGCCTGGCCCACCCCCAGCTCGTGGCCGCCCCCGCCGCCGCCGCCGCCGCCGCCGCCGCCGCCGCCGCCGCCGCCGATTGCGCACGCGCGGGTCGCCCGCCCTTTGACCCCAGGCAGGGGCCGCCCTCCCCGACAACCCCTTTCAGCTGCGCCCCCCACCCTGTGGGTGGGCTGCCGCCTATTCCCCCGGGCCCGGGCTGGGGCACAGCGCATGGGGGAGGGGAGCGAGTGTATGGGGCGTCTCTCTCTCTCTCTTGGGATGTGTCCCATGGGTGGGGTGGCGTGGTTAGTGGGGCGCTGAAGAAATCAGTCCCCTCCATCTCCTACCTCTGGAAAACGCCCAAGCCCTTGGAGAACTGCCGGCAACGCGACCGTGGGGGCCGGGACCCTCCTCTGTGTCCTCCTGTGGCCCAGTCCAAGGGGCCTGGGCCTGGCCGGGGCTGCATTGGACCCCGACCCCCCTGGCGTGTGGACTCGCTAAAAATCGGCGATTAGATATTGGATTCCAGCTTCATTGAGGTCATTTCACTAATGAGTGCACCGGAAAGAGTTTCCTAATCCATCTGTGAGGGTGGCAACTGAAAGAGAATTTTAAAGCTGACAGAATAGGCGAGGAAAGGCATAGGAGATTTCCACACCCAGTAAGGAAGCCTTTCCCGAAATGGAAGAAAGAAACGAGCAAACAGAGACACCGGTAGCCCGCCAGGATCAGAGTCTGCCCCCGAGAGAAAGTACCCTGACCAGGTTCACCCGTGGGTGGGTGGCGAGCTAGCGGCATTCAGAAGAGCGAGGCCCGCAGTCTGTGCAGAAGACACCTGCACTCGGGTGTGTGTGGCGGCACGATTCACAAGCAGCTCCAGATGTTAAGCCAAGGAGAAGCCAGGGAGTTCCCAACGCCCCAGGTGTCCTCAGCCCACGACTGGCTGCTGGGGGAATGCGAAGCCCGGCTCCTTGTCTCAGAGCGGGACAACCAGGAGGTGTGACGTACACCCCGGGGTTCCCAGGAGGATCAGGCTGAAGCTGGGACTTGGCCTCAAAGTGTCCCCTCGCACGGCCACCCCCTTCCCCTTCCTGCTCCTCTACTCCTGGTGCCCCTCCATCCAGGGGCCAGACCTTAAAGAGTCACCCGCAAGAGAATCCTGGTCCCAAAGGAGCCTTCTGGGGGACCCGTGCTGAGAGAGGTTGTGGGCATGGCCCGCTGGGGCTCTGCCCGACCCAGGGCTGAGAGATGCAACCTCCCAGCTCTGGGTCCCTGCAGGGGAAGCGTTGGCAAGCACAGGGCCAGTCCTCCAAAGGCCCAGGTGCAGGGAGCCCAGGCCAAGCAGCCTGTGGAAGAAGCCACCCCGGGAACACGACTGCAGGCCACGGCCCTTCCCACCTCCTCCTCCTCCTCCTCCTCCTGCTCCTCCACCCCCCCCACGACCTCCCACCCCCACCCCCGACATGGCGCAGGGCTCAGAGACACCTCAGACACTTGCTACCCAAAGTGCAAAGGGCATCAGTTGCTCCTCCAAACCCCCCCCCCCCGCCCAGCAGACCGCGTTGTCCAGCCAGCCCCCGGGCCTCCCTGGGGTGCCCAGCACAAAAGTGCAGACAACCACCGGACCCTCAATCTCAGTTTTCGGATGTTTTTGCCACTCTAAGGACCCGCAGGCCAGCTGGGCCTTCTGGCAGGACAGAGAGCCCCGGAATCCGACGTGGAGAGCTGGGTGTACGTCCCCACGAGGAGGCGGTCCCCACCTCCGCGGCTCTCCCCTTGCGGGGGGGAAAAGCAGCCACGGGGCCTCAGAGAAGACACCAGGCTGGGCGCCCGCCCCACAGTGGGGGCACGTCCCCCGCAGGCCACTTAGCGACGGCCGCCGGCCGGCGGACGGTTGGGTGGCGCGAGACGCTGCGGCCGCCCTGCTACCAGGTTCCTGGGAGGGCGTCCTGGAACCAGCGTCCACACCAAGCCCTTGGAAGGCCCAGGCGACGGAGGAGCCCCGTCAGGCAGGGGCCGAGGACGGTGACGGCCCGGGCGGGGAGGAGCGTGTCAGGCAGGGGCAGAGGACGGTGACAGGTGACAGGCCGGGCGGGAAGGAGTCAGTCAGGCAGGGGCCGAGGAGGAGACGGGGCTGGGTAAGGGTTAGGGTTAGAGTCAGGGCACAAGTCACAATCGCAAAGACCTGGAAGCGACCCGAGTGCCCATCGACCCACGAGTGCGTAAATGAAATGTGGCGCGTGGACACCACGGAGTGCTATTCAGCTAGGAGGAGCAGCGGTGAGAGGGCACCTCTCGTGGTTCTCCTGGCCAGAGCTGGAACCCGTTCCAGTAAGCCAGGTAGCCCAAGAATGGACACACGAGCACCACGTGCTCGCGCTCACCAGCAAATGGGTACGAACCGACGGACACCCAAGTGGACACAGAGGAATCACCTTCATCGGGTGGGTGTCGGGCGGGTGGGGGGAGGGGATGGGCATACACCTCCATTAGGAATGGGGTGGGTGCGCACCGACTGGGGGATGGGCGCACTTGAGGCTCTGACCCGAGGGGGGAGGCTGGGAGAGGGCAACGTACCCGACCTTAACATTGGTACCCCCACAATACGCTGGAACAACATCAGAGGTTAATGAATAAGAACACAGGGGGGAGGGGGGCACGGGCAACACATGTCACCTTAATACTTGGACTCCCATCATCTGCTTGAAAAGAGAGAGAAAAGAAAATGCAATCATAGAGATAAGGGACACTTTTTAAACATAATGAATCCGAAGAGAAAAGTAAAAGGAGGCCTGTGGAGCAGGTCTGGGTGTGACTCCGGATCCCCCAACATCAGGTGCCACCACCAAAGATTCCTACGTGTAGCCCATAGAACCCCAAAAGCAACGGGACGAGTTCTGGTCACATACTCCCTCAAAATGACATCCTGGCCTTCTTCTGGAACTCCCTCCCCTCTCAGACTCTCAAGGTTTCCTCCAGCGTGTCGGTTCCCACAGAGCAGACCTTTGGTCTGAGACCTGACAGTCCAGAAGCCACGCATGCTGCCGCGTGACGGCGGTGTCGCGGCTTGGGACAAGAGGAGGCCCCACGGTGCGGGCTGGGGCGCCAGGCACCGCGGCGGGCGCTGAGGGTGGGGGTGACCCCCGCCCGGGGCCGCCGCCTCGCTCCCAGAGAGGGGACAGAACAAGAGGCAAAACAAAAAAAAAAAAAAAAAAAAAAGAAGCCTACGGCACCCGGTATTCCCAGGCGGTCTCCCATCCAAGTACTAACCAGGCCCGACCCTGCTTAGCTTCCGAGACCAGACGAGATCGGGCGCGTTCAGGGTGGTGTGGCCCTAGACGGCGGAGGGCGCCCCTGCCCCGCTCAAGAAGCCGAGCCTCTCTGCGCTTCCCCGCCGCCTCCTCCCGCCCCAGGCCCCGCGCCGGCGCTGACCCGCACCGGGCGGGCCTGTTGAGTTCACCGGCCGGGTCCGGCGGGCTCCGAGGGACGGGGGTGACAGGCGGGGCGGGGCGGGGCGGGCAGGGAGCGGCGGGCCGGGGTGGGGGGCTGTCTCTCTATACACACACACACACACACACACACACACACTCACACTCACTCACTCACACTCACACAAGATGCGCCTCCACGGCTGGACTCGCCAAGGTGGAGACCTTCCAGCCCCCTTCCTCTCCTCGCCTGGCCCACCCCCAGCTCGTGGCCGCCCCCGCCGCCGCCGCCGCCGCCGCCGCCGCCGCCGCCGCCGCCGCCGCCGCCGCCGCCGATTGCGCACGCGCGGGTCGCCCGCCCTTTGACCCCAGGCAGGGGCCGCCCTCCCCGACAACCCCTTTCAGCTGCGCCCCCCACCCTGTGGGTGGGCTGCCGCCTATTCCCCCGGGCCCGGGCTGGGGCACAGCGCATGGGGGAGGGGAGCGAGTGTATGGGGCGTCTCTCTCTCTCTCTTGGGATGTGTCCCATGGGTGGGGTGGCGTGGTTAGTGGGGCGCTGAAGAAATCAGTCCCCTCCATCTCCTACCTCTGGAAAACGCCCAAGCCCTTGGAGAACTGCCGGCAACGCGACCGTGGGGGCCGGGACCCTCCTCTGTGTCCTCCTGTGGCCCAGTCCAAGGGGCCTGGGCCTGGCCGGGGCTGCATTGGACCCCGACCCCCCTGGCGTGTGGACTCGCTAAAAATCGGCGATTAGATATTGGATTCCAGCTTCATTGAGGTCATTTCACTAATGAGTGCACCGGAAAGAGTTTCCTAATCCATCTGTGAGGGTGGCAACTGAAAGAGAATTTTAAAGCTGACAGAATAGGCGAGGAAAGGCATAGGAGATTTCCACACCCAGTAAGGAAGCCTTTCCCGAAATGGAAGAAAGAAACGAGCAAACAGAGACACCGGTAGCCCGCCAGGATCAGAGTCTGCCCCCGAGAGAAAGTACCCTGACCAGGTTCACCCGTGGGTGGGTGGCGAGCTAGCGGCATTCAGAAGAGCGAGGCCCGCAGTCTGTGCAGAAGACACCTGCACTCGGGTGTGTGTGGCGGCACGATTCACAAGCAGCTCCAGATGTTAAGCCAAGGAGAAGCCAGGGAGTTCCCAACGCCCCAGGTGTCCTCAGCCCACGACTGGCTGCTGGGGGAATGCGAAGCCCGGCTCCTTGTCTCAGAGCGGGACAACCAGGAGGTGTGACGTACACCCCGGGGTTCCCAGGAGGATCAGGCTGAAGCTGGGACTTGGCCTCAAAGTGTCCCCTCGCACGGCCACCCCCTTCCCCTTCCTGCTCCTCTACTCCTGGTGCCCCTCCATCCAGGGGCCAGACCTTAAAGAGTCACCCGCAAGAGAATCCTGGTCCCAAAGGAGCCTTCTGGGGGACCCGTGCTGAGAGAGGTTGTGGGCATGGCCCGCTGGGGCTCTGCCCGACCCAGGGCTGAGAGATGCAACCTCCCAGCTCTGGGTCCCTGCAGGGGAAGCGTTGGCAAGCACAGGGCCAGTCCTCCAAAGGCCCAGGTGCAGGGAGCCCAGGCCAAGCAGCCTGTGGAAGAAGCCACCCCGGGAACACGACTGCAGGCCACGGCCCTTCCCACCTCCTCCTCCTCCTCCTCCTCCTGCTCCTCCACCCCCCCCGACCTCCCACCCCCACCCCCGACATGGCGCAGGGCTCAGAGACACCTCAGACACTTGCTACCCAAAGTGCAAAGGGCATCAGTTGCTCCTCCAAACCCCCCCCCCCGCCCAGCAGACCGCGTTGTCCAGCCAGCCCCCGGGCCTCCCTGGGGTGCCCAGCACAAAAGTGCAGACAACCACCGGACCCTCAATCTCAGTTTTCGGATGTTTTTGCCACTCTAAGGACCCGCAGGCCAGCTGGGCCTTCTGGCAGGACAGAGAGCCCCGGAATCCGACGTGGAGAGCTGGGTGTACGTCCCCACGAGGAGGCGGTCCCCACCTCCGCGGCTCTCCCCTTGCGGGGGGGAAAAGCAGCCACGGGGCCTCAGAGAAGACACCAGGCTGGGCGCCCGCCCCACAGTGGGGGCACGTCCCCCGCAGGCCACTTAGCGACGGCCGCCGGCCGGCGGACGGTTGGGTGGCGCGAGACGCTGCGGCCGCCCTGCTACCGGGTTCCTGGGAGGGCGTCCTGGAACCAGCGTCCACACCAAGCCCTTGGAAGGCCCAGGCGACGGAGGAGCCCCGTCAGGCAGGGGCCGAGGACGGTGACGGCCCGGGCGGGGAGGAGCGTGTCAGGCAGGGGCAGAGGACGGTGACAGGTGACAGGCCGGGCGGGAAGGAGTCAGTCAGGCAGGGGCCGAGGAGGAGACGGGGCTGGGTAAGGGTTAGGGTTAGAGTCAGGGCACAAGTCACAATCGCAAAGACCTGGAAGCGACCCGAGTGCCCATCGACCCACGAGTGCGTAAATGAAATGTGGCGCGTGGACACCACGGAGTGCTATTCAGCTAGGAGGAGCAGCGGTGAGAGGGCACCTCTCGTGGTTCTCCTGGCCAGAGCTGGAACCCGTTCCAGTAAGCCAGGTAGCCCAAGAATGGACACACGAGCACCACGTGCTCGCGCTCACCAGCAAATGGGTACGAACCGACGGACACCCAAGTGGACACAGAGGAATCACCTTCATCGGGTGGGTGTCGGGCGGGTGGGGGGAGGGGATGGGCATACACCTCCATTAGGAATGGGGTGGGTGCGCACCGACTGGGGGATGGGCGCACTTGAGGCTCTGACCCGAGGGGGGAGGCTGGGAGAGGGCAACGTACCCGACCTTAACATTGGTACCCCCACAATACGCTGGAACAACATCAGAGGTTAATGAATAAGAACACAGGGGGGAGGGGGGCACGGGCAACACATGTCACCTTAATACTTGGACTCCCATCATCTGCTTGAAAAGAGAGAGAAAAGAAAATGCAATCATAGAGATAAGGGACACTTTTTAAACATAATGAATCCGAAGAGAAAAGTAAAAGGAGGCCTGTGGAGCAGGTCTGGGTGTGACTCCGGATCCCCCAACATCAGGTGCCACCACCAAAGATTCCTACGTGTAGCCCATAGAACCCCAAAAGCAACGGGACGAGTTCTGGTCACATACTCCCTCAAAATGACATCCTGGCCTTCTTCTGGAACTCCCTCCCCTCTCAGACTCTCAAGGTTTCCTCCAGCGTGTCGGTTCCCACAGAGCAGACCTTTGGTCTGAGACCTGACAGTCCAGAAGCCACGCATGCTGCCGCGTGACGGCGGTGTCGCGGCTTGGGACAAGAGGAGGCCCCACGGTGCGGGCTGGGGCGCCAGGCACCGCGGCGGGCGCTGAGGGTGGGGGTGACCCCCGCCCGGGGCCGCCGCCTCGCTCCCAGAGAGGGGACAGAACAAGAGGCAAAACAAAAAAAAAAAAAAAAAAAAAAGAAGCCTACGGCACCCGGTATTCCCAGGCGGTCTCCCATCCAAGTACTAACCAGGCCCGACCCTGCTTAGCTTCCGAGACCAGACGAGATCGGGCGCGTTCAGGGTGGTGTGGCCCTAGACGGCGGAGGGCGCCCCTGCCCCGCTCAAGAAGCCGAGCCTCTCTGCGCTTCCCCGCCGCCTCCTCCCGCCCCAGGCCCCGCGCCGGCGCTGACCCGCACCGGGCGGGCCTGTTGAGTTCACCGGCCGGGTCCGGCGGGCTCCGAGGGACGGGGGTGACAGGCGGGGCGGGGCGGGGCGGGCAGGGAGCGGCGGGCCGGGGTGGGGGGCTGTCTCTCTATACACACACACACACACACACACACACACACTCACACTCACTCACTCACACTCACACAAGATGCGCCTCCACGGCTGGACTCGCCAAGGTGGAGACCTTCCAGCCCCCTTCCTCTCCTCGCCTGGCCCACCCCCAGCTCGTGGCCGCCCCCGCCGCCGCCGCCGCCGCCGCCGCCGCCGCCGCCGCCGCCGATTGCGCACGCGCGGGTCGCCCGCCCTTTGACCCCAGGCAGGGGCCGCCCTCCCCGACAACCCCTTTCAGCTGCGCCCCCCACCCTGTGGGTGGGCTGCCGCCTATTCCCCCGGGCCCGGGCTGGGGCACAGCGCATGGGGGAGGGGAGCGAGTGTATGGGGCGTCTCTCTCTCTCTCTTGGGATGTGTCCCATGGGTGGGGTGGCGTGGTTAGTGGGGCGCTGAAGAAATCAGTCCCCTCCATCTCCTACCTCTGGAAAACGCCCAAGCCCTTGGAGAACTGCCGGCAACGCGACCGTGGGGGCCGGGACCCTCCTCTGTGTCCTCCTGTGGCCCAGTCCAAGGGGCCTGGGCCTGGCCGGGGCTGCATTGGACCCCGACCCCCCTGGCGTGTGGACTCGCTAAAAATCGGCGATTAGATATTGGATTCCAGCTTCATTGAGGTCATTTCACTAATGAGTGCACCGGAAAGAGTTTCCTAATCCATCTGTGAGGGTGGCAACTGAAAGAGAATTTTAAAGCTGACAGAATAGGCGAGGAAAGGCATAGGAGATTTCCACACCCAGTAAGGAAGCCTTTCCCGAAATGGAAGAAAGAAACGAGCAAACAGAGACACCGGTAGCCCGCCAGGATCAGAGTCTGCCCCCGAGAGAAAGTACCCTGACCAGGTTCACCCGTGGGTGGGTGGCGAGCTAGCGGCATTCAGAAGAGCGAGGCCCGCAGTCTGTGCAGAAGACACCTGCACTCGGGTGTGTGTGGCGGCACGATTCACAAGCAGCTCCAGATGTTAAGCCAAGGAGAAGCCAGGGAGTTCCCAACGCCCCAGGTGTCCTCAGCCCACGACTGGCTGCTGGGGGAATGCGAAGCCCGGCTCCTTGTCTCAGAGCGGGACAACCAGGAGGTGTGACGTACACCCCGGGGTTCCCAGGAGGATCAGGCTGAAGCTGGGACTTGGCCTCAAAGTGTCCCCTCGCACGGCCACCCCCTTCCCCTTCCTGCTCCTCTACTCCTGGTGCCCCTCCATCCAGGGGCCAGACCTTAAAGAGTCACCCGCAAGAGAATCCTGGTCCCAAAGGAGCCTTCTGGGGGACCCGTGCTGAGAGAGGTTGTGGGCATGGCCCGCTGGGGCTCTGCCCGACCCAGGGCTGAGAGATGCAACCTCCCAGCTCTGGGTCCCTGCAGGGGAAGCGTTGGCAAGCACAGGGCCAGTCCTCCAAAGGCCCAGGTGCAGGGAGCCCAGGCCAAGCAGCCTGTGGAAGAAGCCACCCCGGGAACACGACTGCAGGCCACGGCCCTTCCCACCTCCTCCTCCTCCTCCTCCTCCTGCTCCTCCACCCCCCCCGACCTCCCACCCCCACCCCCGACATGGCGCAGGGCTCAGAGACACCTCAGACACTTGCTACCCAAAGTGCAAAGGGCATCAGTTGCTCCTCCAAACCCCCCCCCCCGCCCAGCAGACCGCGTTGTCCAGCCAGCCCCCGGGCCTCCCTGGGGTGCCCAGCACAAAAGTGCAGACAACCACCGGACCCTCAATCTCAGTTTTCGGATGTTTTTGCCACTCTAAGGACCCGCAGGCCAGCTGGGCCTTCTGGCAGGACAGAGAGCCCCGGAATCCGACGTGGAGAGCTGGGTGTACGTCCCCACGAGGAGGCGGTCCCCACCTCCGCGGCTCTCCCCTTGCGGGGGGGAAAAGCAGCCACGGGGCCTCAGAGAAGACACCAGGCTGGGCGCCCGCCCCACAGTGGGGGCACGTCCCCCGCAGGCCACTTAGCGACGGCCGCCGGCCGGCGGACGGTTGGGTGGCGCGAGACGCTGCGGCCGCCCTGCTACCGGGTTCCTGGGAGGGCGTCCTGGAACCAGCGTCCACACCAAGCCCTTGGAAGGCCCAGGCGACGGAGGAGCCCCGTCAGGCAGGGGCCGAGGACGGTGACGGCCCGGGCGGGGAGGAGCGTGTCAGGCAGGGGCAGAGGACGGTGACAGGTGACAGGCCGGGCGGGAAGGAGTCAGTCAGGCAGGGGCCGAGGAGGAGACGGGGCTGGGTAAGGGTTAGGGTTAGAGTCAGGGCACAAGTCACAATCGCAAAGACCTGGAAGCGACCCGAGTGCCCATCGACCCACGAGTGCGTAAATGAAATGTGGCGCGTGGACACCACGGAGTGCTATTCAGCTAGGAGGAGCAGCGGTGAGAGGGCACCTCTCGTGGTTCTCCTGGCCAGAGCTGGAACCCGTTCCAGTAAGCCAGGTAGCCCAAGAATGGACACACGAGCACCACGTGCTCGCGCTCACCAGCAAATGGGTACGAACCGACGGACACCCAAGTGGACACAGAGGAATCACCTTCATCGGGTGGGTGTCGGGCGGGTGGGGGGAGGGGATGGGCATACACCTCCATTAGGAATGGGGTGGGTGCGCACCGACTGGGGGATGGGCGCACTTGAGGCTCTGACCCGAGGGGGGAGGCTGGGAGAGGGCAACGTACCCGACCTTAACATTGGTACCCCCACAATACGCTGGAACAACATCAGAGGTTAATGAATAAGAACACAGGGGGGAGGGGGGCACGGGCAACACATGTCACCTTAATACTTGGACTCCCATCATCTGCTTGAAAAGAGAGAGAAAAGAAAATGCAATCATAGAGATAAGGGACACTTTTTAAACATAATGAATCCGAAGAGAAAAGTAAAAGGAGGCCTGTGGAGCAGGTCTGGGTGTGACTCCGGATCCCCCAACATCAGGTGCCACCACCAAAGATTCCTACGTGTAGCCCATAGAACCCCAAAAGCAACGGGACGAGTTCTGGTCACATACTCCCTCAAAATGACATCCTGGCCTTCTTCTGGAACTCCCTCCCCTCTCAGACTCTCAAGGTTTCCTCCAGCGTGTCGGTTCCCACAGAGCAGACCTTTGGTCTGAGACCTGACAGTCCAGAAGCCACGCATGCTGCCGCGTGACGGCGGTGTCGCGGCTTGGGACAAGAGGAGGCCCCACGGTGCGGGCTGGGGCGCCAGGCACCGCGGCGGGCGCTGAGGGTGGGGGTGACCCCCGCCCGGGGCCGCCGCCTCGCTCCCAGAGAGGGGACAGAACAAGAGGCAAAACAAAAAAAAAAAAAAAAAAAAAAAGAAGCCTACGGCACCCGGTATTCCCAGGCGGTCTCCCATCCAAGTACTAACCAGGCCCGACCCTGCTTAGCTTCCGAGACCAGACGAGATCGGGCGCGTTCAGGGTGGTGTGGCCCTAGACGGCGGAGGGCGCCCCTGCCCCGCTCAAGAAGCCGAGCCTCTCTGCGCTTCCCCGCCGCCTCCTCCCGCCCCAGGCCCCGCGCCGGCGCTGACCCGCACCGGGCGGGCCTGTTGAGTTCACCGGCCGGGTCCGGCGGGCTCCGAGGGACGGGGGTGACAGGCGGGGCGGGGCGGGGCGGGCAGGGAGCGGCGGGCCGGGGTGGGGGGCTGTCTCTCTATACACACACACACACACACACACACACACACTCACACTCACTCACTCACACTCACACAAGATGCGCCTCCACGGCTGGACTCGCCAAGGTGGAGACCTTCCAGCCCCCTTCCTCTCCTCGCCTGGCCCACCCCCAGCTCGTGGCCGCCACCGCCGCCGCCGCCGCCGCCGATTGCGCACGCGCGGGTCGCCCGCCCTTTGACCCCAGGCAGGGGCCGCCCTCCCCGACAACCCCTTTCAGCTGCGCCCCCCACCCTGTGGGTGGGCTGCCGCCTATTCCCCCGGGCCCGGGCTGGGGCACAGCGCATGGGGGAGGGGAGCGAGTGTATGGGGCGTCTCTCTCTCTCTCTTGGGATGTGTCCCATGGGTGGGGTGGCGTGGTTAGTGGGGCGCTGAAGAAATCAGTCCCCTCCATCTCCTACCTCTGGAAAACGCCCAAGCCCTTGGAGAACTGCCGGCAACGCGACCGTGGGGGCCGGGACCCTCCTCTGTGTCCTCCTGTGGCCCAGTCCAAGGGGCCTGGGCCTGGCCGGGGCTGCATTGGACCCCGACCCCCCTGGCGTGTGGACTCGCTAAAAATCGGCGATTAGATATTGGATTCCAGCTTCATTGAGGTCATTTCACTAATGAGTGCACCGGAAAGAGTTTCCTAATCCATCTGTGAGGGTGGCAACTGAAAGAGAATTTTAAAGCTGACAGAATAGGCGAGGAAAGGCATAGGAGATTTCCACACCCAGTAAGGAAGCCTTTCCCGAAATGGAAGAAAGAAACGAGCAAACAGAGACACCGGTAGCCCGCCAGGATCAGAGTCTGCCCCCGAGAGAAAGTACCCTGACCAGGTTCACCCGTGGGTGGGTGGCGAGCTAGCGGCATTCAGAAGAGCGAGGCCCGCAGTCTGTGCAGAAGACACCTGCACTCGGGTGTGTGTGGCGGCACGATTCACAAGCAGCTCCAGATGTTAAGCCAAGGAGAAGCCAGGGAGTTCCCAACGCCCCAGGTGTCCTCAGCCCACGACTGGCTGCTGGGGGAATGCGAAGCCCGGCTCCTTGTCTCAGAGCGGGACAACCAGGAGGTGTGACGTACACCCCGGGGTTCCCAGGAGGATCAGGCTGAAGCTGGGACTTGGCCTCAAAGTGTCCCCTCGCACGGCCACCCCCTTCCCCTTCCTGCTCCTCTACTCCTGGTACCCCTCCATCCAGGGGCCAGACCTTAAAGAGTCACCCGCAAGAGAATCCTGGTCCCAAAGGAGCCTTCTGGGGGACCCGTGCTGAGAGAGGTTGTGGGCATGGCCCGCTGGGGCTCTGCCCGACCCAGGGCTGAGAGATGCAACCTCCCAGCTCTGGGTCCCTGCAGGGGAAGCGTTGGCAAGCACAGGGCCAGTCCTCCAAAGGCCCAGGTGCAGGGAGCCCAGGCCAAGCAGCCTGTGGAAGAAGCCACCCCGGGAACACGACTGCAGGCCACGGCCCTTCCCACCTCCTCCTCCTCCTCCTCCTCCTGCTCCTCCACCCCCCCCACGACCTCCCACCCCCACCCCCGACATGGCGCAGGGCTCAGAGACACCTCAGACACTTGCTACCCAAAGTGCAAAGGGCATCAGTTGCTCCTCCAAACCCCCCCCCCCCGCCCAGCAGACCGCGTTGTCCAGCCAGCCCCCGGGCCTCCCTGGGGTGCCCAGCACAAAAGTGCAGACAACCACCGGACCCTCAATCTCAGTTTTCGGATGTTTTTGCCACTCTAAGGACCCGCAGGCCAGCTGGGCCTTCTGGCAGGACAGAGAGCCCCGGAATCCGACGTGGAGAGCTGGGTGTACGTCCCCACGAGGAGGCGGTCCCCACCTCCGCGGCTCTCCCCTTGCGGGGGGGAAAAGCAGCCACGGGGCCTCAGAGAAGACACCAGGCTGGGCGCCCGCCCCACAGTGGGGGCACGTCCCCCGCAGGCCACTTAGCGACGGCCGCCGGCCGGCGGACGGTTGGGTGGCGCGAGACGCTGCGGCCGCCCTGCTACCGGGTTCCTGGGAGGGCGTCCTGGAACCAGCGTCCACACCAAGCCCTTGGAAGGCCCAGGCGACGGAGGAGCCCCGTCAGGCAGGGGCCGAGGACGGTGACGGCCCGGGCGGGGAGGAGCGTGTCAGGCAGGGGCAGAGGACGGTGACAGGTGACAGGCCGGGCGGGAAGGAGTCAGTCAGGCAGGGGCCGAGGAGGAGACGGGGCTGGGTAAGGGTTAGGGTTAGAGTCAGGGCACAAGTCACAATCGCAAAGACCTGGAAGCGACCCGAGTGCCCATCGACCCACGAGTGCGTAAATGAAATGTGGCGCGTGGACACCACGGAGTGCTATTCAGCTAGGAGGAGCAGCGGTGAGAGGGCACCTCTCGTGGTTCTCCTGGCCAGAGCTGGAACCCGTTCCAGTAAGCCAGGTAGCCCAAGAATGGACACACGAGCACCACGTGCTCGCGCTCACCAGCAAATGGGTACGAACCGACGGACACCCAAGTGGACACAGAGGAATCACCTTCATCGGGTGGGTGTCGGGCGGGTGGGGGGAGGGGATGGGCATACACCTCCATTAGGAATGGGGTGGGTGCGCACCGACTGGGGGATGGGCGCACTTGAGGCTCTGACCCGAGGGGGGAGGCTGGGAGAGGGCAACGTACCCGACCTTAACATTGGTACCCCCACAATACGCTGGAACAACATCAGAGGTTAATGAATAAGAACACAGGGGGGAGGGGGGCACGGGCAACACATGTCACCTTAATACTTGGACTCCCATCATCTGCTTGAAAAGAGAGAGAAAAGAAAATGCAATCATAGAGATAAGGGACACTTTTTAAACATAATGAATCCGAAGAGAAAAGTAAAAGGAGGCCTGTGGAGCAGGTCTGGGTGTGACTCCGGATCCCCCAACATCAGGTGCCACCACCAAAGATTCCTACGTGTAGCCCATAGAACCCCAAAAGCAACGGGACGAGTTCTGGTCACATACTCCCTCAAAATGACATCCTGGCCTTCTTCTGGAACTCCCTCCCCTCTCAGACTCTCAAGGTTTCCTCCAGCGTGTCGGTTCCCACAGAGCAGACCTTTGGTCTGAGACCTGACAGTCCAGAAGCCACGCATGCTGCCGCGTGACGGCGGTGTCGCGGCTTGGGACAAGAGGAGGCCCCACGGTGCGGGCTGGGGCGCCAGGCACCGCGGCGGGCGCTGAGGGTGGGGGTGACCCCCGCCCGGGGCCGCCGCCTCGCTCCCAGAGAGGGGACAGAACAAGAGGCAAAACAAAAAAAAAAAAAAAAAAAAAAGAAGCCTACGGCACCCGGTATTCCCAGGCGGTCTCCCATCCAAGTACTAACCAGGCCCGACCCTGCTTAGCTTCCGAGACCAGACGAGATCGGGCGCGTTCAGGGTGGTGTGGCCCTAGACGGCGGAGGGCGCCCCTGCCCCGCTCAAGAAGCCGAGCCTCTCTGCGCTTCCCCGCCGCCTCCTCCCGCCCCAGGCCCCGCGCCGGCGCTGACCCGCACCGGGCGGGCCTGTTGAGTTCACCGGCCGGGTCCGGCGGGCTCCGAGGGACGGGGGTGACAGGCGGGGCGGGGCGGGGCGGGCAGGGAGCGGCGGGCCGGGGTGGGGGGCTGTCTCTCTATACACACACACACACACACACACACACACACTCACACTCACTCACTCACACTCACACAAGATGCGCCTCCACGGCTGGACTCGCCAAGGTGGAGACCTTCCAGCCCCCTTCCTCTCCTCGCCTGGCCCACCCCCAGCTCGTGGCCGCCCCCGCCGCCGCCGCCGCCGCCGCCGCCGCCGCCGCCGCCGCCGATTGCGCACGCGCGGGTCGCCCGCCCTTTGACCCCAGGCAGGGGCCGCCCTCCCCGACAACCCCTTTCAGCTGCGCCCCCCACCCTGTGGGTGGGCTGCCGCCTATTCCCCCGGGCCCGGGCTGGGGCACAGCGCATGGGGGAGGGGAGCGAGTGTATGGGGCGTCTCTCTCTCTCTCTTGGGATGTGTCCCATGGGTGGGGTGGCGTGGTTAGTGGGGCGCTGAAGAAATCAGTCCCCTCCATCTCCTACCTCTGGAAAACGCCCAAGCCCTTGGAGAACTGCCGGCAACGCGACCGTGGGGGCCGGGACCCTCCTCTGTGTCCTCCTGTGGCCCAGTCCAAGGGGCCTGGGCCTGGCCGGGGCTGCATTGGACCCCGACCCCCCTGGCGTGTGGACTCGCTAAAAATCGGCGATTAGATATTGGATTCCAGCTTCATTGAGGTCATTTCACTAATGAGTGCACCGGAAAGAGTTTCCTAATCCATCTGTGAGGGTGGCAACTGAAAGAGAATTTTAAAGCTGACAGAATAGGCGAGGAAAGGCATAGGAGATTTCCACACCCAGTAAGGAAGCCTTTCCCGAAATGGAAGAAAGAAACGAGCAAACAGAGACACCGGTAGCCCGCCAGGATCAGAGTCTGCCCCCGAGAGAAAGTACCCTGACCAGGTTCACCCGTGGGTGGGTGGCGAGCTAGCGGCATTCAGAAGAGCGAGGCCCGCAGTCTGTGCAGAAGACACCTGCACTCGGGTGTGTGTGGCGGCACGATTCACAAGCAGCTCCAGATGTTAAGCCAAGGAGAAGCCAGGGAGTTCCCAACGCCCCAGGTGTCCTCAGCCCACGACTGGCTGCTGGGGGAATGCGAAGCCCGGCTCCTTGTCTCAGAGCGGGACAACCAGGAGGTGTGACGTACACCCCGGGGTTCCCAGGAGGATCAGGCTGAAGCTGGGACTTGGCCTCAAAGTGTCCCCTCGCACGGCCACCCCCTTCCCCTTCCTGCTCCTCTACTCCTGGTGCCCCTCCATCCAGGGGCCAGACCTTAAAGAGTCACCCGCAAGAGAATCCTGGTCCCAAAGGAGCCTTCTGGGGGACCCGTGCTGAGAGAGGTTGTGGGCATGGCCCGCTGGGGCTCTGCCCGACCCAGGGCTGAGAGATGCAACCTCCCAGCTCTGGGTCCCTGCAGGGGAAGCGTTGGCAAGCACAGGGCCAGTCCTCCAAAGGCCCAGGTGCAGGGAGCCCAGGCCAAGCAGCCTGTGGAAGAAGCCACCCCGGGAACACGACTGCAGGCCACGGCCCTTCCCACCTCCTCCTCCTCCTCCTCCTCCTGCTCCTCCACCCCCCCCCCGACCTCCCACCCCCACCCCCGACATGGCGCAGGGCTCAGAGACACCTCAGACACTTGCTACCCAAAGTGCAAAGGGCATCAGTTGCTCC
Source organism: Microcebus murinus (assembly GCF_040939455.1). NCBI lineage: Eukaryota > Metazoa > Chordata > Mammalia > Primates > Cheirogaleidae > Microcebus > Microcebus murinus. The sequence continues at coordinate 107,033 of NW_027438980.1, read as the reverse complement.
TCCAAACCCCCCCCCCCCCCGCCCAGCAGACCGCGTTGTCCAGCCAGCCCCCGGGCCTCCCTGGGGTGCCCAGCACAAAAGTGCAGACAACCACCGGACCCTCAATCTCAGTTTTCGGATGTTTTTGCCACTCTAAGGACCCGCAGGCCAGCTGGGCCTTCTGGCAGGACAGAGAGCCCCGGAATCCGACGTGGAGAGCTGGGTGTACGTCCCCACGAGGAGGCGGTCCCCACCTCCGCGGCTCTCCCCTTGCGGGGGGGAAAAGCAGCCACGGGGCCTCAGAGAAGACACCAGGCTGGGCGCCCGCCCCACAGTGGGGGCACGTCCCCCGCAGGCCACTTAGCGACGGCCGCCGGCCGGCGGACGGTTGGGTGGCGCGAGACGCTGCGGCCGCCCTGCTACCGGGTTCCTGGGAGGGCGTCCTGGAACCAGCGTCCACACCAAGCCCTTGGAAGGCCCAGGCGACGGAGGAGCCCCGTCAGGCAGGGGCCGAGGACGGTGACGGCCCGGGCGGGGAGGAGCGTGTCAGGCAGGGGCAGAGGACGGTGACAGGTGACAGGCCGGGCGGGAAGGAGTCAGTCAGGCAGGGGCCGAGGAGGAGACGGGGCTGGGTAAGGGTTAGGGTTAGAGTCAGGGCACAAGTCACAATCGCAAAGACCTGGAAGCGACCCGAGTGCCCATCGACCCACGAGTGCGTAAATGAAATGTGGCGCGTGGACACCACGGAGTGCTATTCAGCTAGGAGGAGCAGCGGTGAGAGGGCACCTCTCGTGGTTCTCCTGGCCAGAGCTGGAACCCGTTCCAGTAAGCCAGGTAGCCCAAGAATGGACACACGAGCACCACGTGCTCGCGCTCACCAGCAAATGGGTACGAACCGACGGACACCCAAGTGGACACAGAGGAATCACCTTCATCGGGTGGGTGTCGGGCGGGTGGGGGGAGGGGATGGGCATACACCTCCATTAGGAATGGGGTGGGTGCGCACCGACTGGGGGATGGGCGCACTTGAGGCTCTGACCCGAGGGGGGAGGCTGGGAGAGGGCAACGTACCCGACCTTAACATTGGTACCCCCACAATACGCTGGAACAACATCAGAGGTTAATGAATAAGAACACAGGGGGGAGGGGGGCACGGGCAACACATGTCACCTTAATACTTGGACTCCCATCATCTGCTTGAAAAGAGAGAGAAAAGAAAATGCAATCATAGAGATAAGGGACACTTTTTAAACATAATGAATCCGAAGAGAAAAGTAAAAGGAGGCCTGTGGAGCAGGTCTGGGTGTGACTCCGGATCCCCCAACATCAGGTGCCACCACCAAAGATTCCTACGTGTAGCCCATAGAACCCCAAAAGCAACGGGACGAGTTCTGGTCACATACTCCCTCAAAATGACATCCTGGCCTTCTTCTGGAACTCCCTCCCCTCTCAGACTCTCAAGGTTTCCTCCAGCGTGTCGGTTCCCACAGAGCAGACCTTTGGTCTGAGACCTGACAGTCCAGAAGCCACGCATGCTGCCGCGTGACGGCGGTGTCGCGGCTTGGGACAAGAGGAGGCCCCACGGTGCGGGCTGGGGCGCCAGGCACCGCGGCGGGCGCTGAGGGTGGGGGTGACCCCCGCCCGGGGCCGCCGCCTCGCTCCCAGAGAGGGGACAGAACAAGAGGCAAAACAAAAAAAAAAAAAAAAAAAAAAGAAGCCTACGGCACCCGGTATTCCCAGGCGGTCTCCCATCCAAGTACTAACCAGGCCCGACCCTGCTTAGCTTCCGAGACCAGACGAGATCGGGCGCGTTCAGGGTGGTGTGGCCCTAGACGGCGGAGGGCGCCCCTGCCCCGCTCAAGAAGCCGAGCCTCTCTGCGCTTCCCCGCCGCCTCCTCCCGCCCCAGGCCCCGCGCCGGCGCTGACCCGCACCGGGCGGGCCTGTTGAGTTCACCGGCCGGGTCCGGCGGGCTCCGAGGGACGGGGGTGACAGGCGGGGCGGGGCGGGGCGGGCAGGGAGCGGCGGGCCGGGGTGGGGGGCTGTCTCTCTATACACACACACACACACACACACACACACACTCACACTCACTCACTCACACTCACACAAGATGCGCCTCCACGGCTGGACTCGCCAAGGTGGAGACCTTCCAGCCCCCTTCCTCTCCTCGCCTGGCCCACCCCCAGCTCGTGGCCGCCACCGCCGCCGCCGCCGCCGCCGATTGCGCACGCGCGGGTCGCCCGCCCTTTGACCCCAGGCAGGGGCCGCCCTCCCCGACAACCCCTTTCAGCTGCGCCCCCCACCCTGTGGGTGGGCTGCCGCCTATTCCCCCGGGCCCGGGCTGGGGCACAGCGCATGGGGGAGGGGAGCGAGTGTATGGGGCGTCTCTCTCTCTCTCTTGGGATGTGTCCCATGGGTGGGGTGGCGTGGTTAGTGGGGCGCTGAAGAAATCAGTCCCCTCCATCTCCTACCTCTGGAAAACGCCCAAGCCCTTGGAGAACTGCCGGCAACGCGACCGTGGGGGCCGGGACCCTCCTCTGTGTCCTCCTGTGGCCCAGTCCAAGGGGCCTGGGCCTGGCCGGGGCTGCATTGGACCCCGACCCCCCTGGCGTGTGGACTCGCTAAAAATCGGCGATTAGATATTGGATTCCAGCTTCATTGAGGTCATTTCACTAATGAGTGCACCGGAAAGAGTTTCCTAATCCATCTGTGAGGGTGGCAACTGAAAGAGAATTTTAAAGCTGACAGAATAGGCGAGGAAAGGCATAGGAGATTTCCACACCCAGTAAGGAAGCCTTTCCCGAAATGGAAGAAAGAAACGAGCAAACAGAGACACCGGTAGCCCGCCAGGATCAGAGTCTGCCCCCGAGAGAAAGTACCCTGACCAGGTTCACCCGTGGGTGGGTGGCGAGCTAGCGGCATTCAGAAGAGCGAGGCCCGCAGTCTGTGCAGAAGACACCTGCACTCGGGTGTGTGTGGCGGCACGATTCACAAGCAGCTCCAGATGTTAAGCCAAGGAGAAGCCAGGGAGTTCCCAACGCCCCAGGTGTCCTCAGCCCACGACTGGCTGCTGGGGGAATGCGAAGCCCGGCTCCTTGTCTCAGAGCGGGACAACCAGGAGGTGTGACGTACACCCCGGGGTTCCCAGGAGGATCAGGCTGAAGCTGGGACTTGGCCTCAAAGTGTCCCCTCGCACGGCCACCCCCTTCCCCTTCCTGCTCCTCTACTCCTGGTGCCCCTCCATCCAGGGGCCAGACCTTAAAGAGTCACCCGCAAGAGAATCCTGGTCCCAAAGGAGCCTTCTGGGGGACCCGTGCTGAGAGAGGTTGTGGGCATGGCCCGCTGGGGCTCTGCCCGACCCAGGGCTGAGAGATGCAACCTCCCAGCTCTGGGTCCCTGCAGGGGAAGCGTTGGCAAGCACAGGGCCAGTCCTCCAAAGGCCCAGGTGCAGGGAGCCCAGGCCAAGCAGCCTGTGGAAGAAGCCACCCCGGGAACACGACTGCAGGCCACGGCCCTTCCCACCTCCTCCTCCTCCTCCTCCTCCTGCTCCTCCACCCCCCCCACGACCTCCCACCCCCACCCCCGACATGGCGCAGGGCTCAGAGACACCTCAGACACTTGCTACCCAAAGTGCAAAGGGCATCAGTTGCTCCTCCAAACCCCCCCCCCCCGCCCAGCAGACCGCGTTGTCCAGCCAGCCCCCGGGCCTCCCTGGGGTGCCCAGCACAAAAGTGCAGACAACCACCGGACCCTCAATCTCAGTTTTCGGATGTTTTTGCCACTCTAAGGACCCGCAGGCCAGCTGGGCCTTCTGGCAGGACAGAGAGCCCCGGAATCCGACGTGGAGAGCTGGGTGTACGTCCCCACGAGGAGGCGGTCCCCACCTCCGCGGCTCTCCCCTTGCGGGGGGGAAAAGCAGCCACGGGGCCTCAGAGAAGACACCAGGCTGGGCGCCCGCCCCACAGTGGGGGCACGTCCCCCGCAGGCCACTTAGCGACGGCCGCCGGCCGGCGGACGGTTGGGTGGCGCGAGACGCTGCGGCCGCCCTGCTACCGGGTTCCTGGGAGGGCGTCCTGGAACCAGCGTCCACACCAAGCCCTTGGAAGGCCCAGGCGACGGAGGAGCCCCGTCAGGCAGGGGCCGAGGACGGTGACGGCCCGGGCGGGGAGGAGCGTGTCAGGCAGGGGCAGAGGACGGTGACAGGTGACAGGCCGGGCGGGAAGGAGTCAGTCAGGCAGGGGCCGAGGAGGAGACGGGGCTGGGTAAGGGTTAGGGTTAGAGTCAGGGCACAAGTCACAATCGCAAAGACCTGGAAGCGACCCGAGTGCCCATCGACCCACGAGTGCGTAAATGAAATGTGGCGCGTGGACACCACGGAGTGCTATTCAGCTAGGAGGAGCAGCGGTGAGAGGGCACCTCTCGTGGTTCTCCTGGCCAGAGCTGGAACCCGTTCCAGTAAGCCAGGTAGCCCAAGAATGGACACACGAGCACCACGTGCTCGCGCTCACCAGCAAATGGGTACGAACCGACGGACACCCAAGTGGACACAGAGGAATCACCTTCATCGGGTGGGTGTCGGGCGGGTGGGGGGAGGGGATGGGCATACACCTCCATTAGGAATGGGGTGGGTGCGCACCGACTGGGGGATGGGCGCACTTGAGGCTCTGACCCGAGGGGGGAGGCTGGGAGAGGGCAACGTACCCGACCTTAACATTGGTACCCCCACAATACGCTGGAACAACATCAGAGGTTAATGAATAAGAACACAGGGGGGAGGGGGGCACGGGCAACACATGTCACCTTAATACTTGGACTCCCATCATCTGCTTGAAAAGAGAGAGAAAAGAAAATGCAATCATAGAGATAAGGGACACTTTTTAAACATAATGAATCCGAAGAGAAAAGTAAAAGGAGGCCTGTGGAGCAGGTCTGGGTGTGACTCCGGATCCCCCAACATCAGGTGCCACCACCAAAGATTCCTACGTGTAGCCCATAGAACCCCAAAAGCAACGGGACGAGTTCTGGTCACATACTCCCTCAAAATGACATCCTGGCCTTCTTCTGGAACTCCCTCCCCTCTCAGACTCTCAAGGTTTCCTCCAGCGTGTCGGTTCCCACAGAGCAGACCTTTGGTCTGAGACCTGACAGTCCAGAAGCCACGCATGCTGCCGCGTGACGGCGGTGTCGCGGCTTGGGACAAGAGGAGGCCCCACGGTGCGGGCTGGGGCGCCAGGCACCGCGGCGGGCGCTGAGGGTGGGGGTGACCCCCGCCCGGGGCCGCCGCCTCGCTCCCAGAGAGGGGACAGAACAAGAGGCAAAACAAAAAAAAAAAAAAAAAAAAAAGAAGCCTACGGCACCCGGTATTCCCAGGCGGTCTCCCATCCAAGTACTAACCAGGCCCGACCCTGCTTAGCTTCCGAGACCAGACGAGATCGGGCGCGTTCAGGGTGGTGTGGCCCTAGACGGCGGAGGGCGCCCCTGCCCCGCTCAAGAAGCCGAGCCTCTCTGCGCTTCCCCGCCGCCTCCTCCCGCCCCAGGCCCCGCGCCGGCGCTGACCCGCACCGGGCGGGCCTGTTGAGTTCACCGGCCGGGTCCGGCGGGCTCCGAGGGACGGGGGTGACAGGCGGGGCGGGGCGGGGCGGGCAGGGAGCGGCGGGCCGGGGTGGGGGGCTGTCTCTCTATACACACACACACACACACACACACACACACTCACACTCACTCACTCACACTCACACAAGATGCGCCTCCACGGCTGGACTCGCCAAGGTGGAGACCTTCCAGCCCCCTTCCTCTCCTCGCCTGGCCCACCCCCAGCTCGTGGCCGCCCCCGCCGCCGCCGCCGCCGCCGCCGCCGCCGCCGCCGCCGCCGCCGCCGCCGATTGCGCACGCGCGGGTCGCCCGCCCTTTGACCCCAGGCAGGGGCCGCCCTCCCCGACAACCCCTTTCAGCTGCGCCCCCCACCCTGTGGGTGGGCTGCCGCCTATTCCCCCGGGCCCGGGCTGGGGCACAGCGCATGGGGGAGGGGAGCGAGTGTATGGGGCGTCTCTCTCTCTCTCTTGGGATGTGTCCCATGGGTGGGGTGGCGTGGTTAGTGGGGCGCTGAAGAAATCAGTCCCCTCCATCTCCTACCTCTGGAAAACGCCCAAGCCCTTGGAGAACTGCCGGCAACGCGACCGTGGGGGCCGGGACCCTCCTCTGTGTCCTCCTGTGGCCCAGTCCAAGGGGCCTGGGCCTGGCCGGGGCTGCATTGGACCCCGACCCCCCTGGCGTGTGGACTCGCTAAAAATCGGCGATTAGATATTGGATTCCAGCTTCATTGAGGTCATTTCACTAATGAGTGCACCGGAAAGAGTTTCCTAATCCATCTGTGAGGGTGGCAACTGAAAGAGAATTTTAAAGCTGACAGAATAGGCGAGGAAAGGCATAGGAGATTTCCACACCCAGTAAGGAAGCCTTTCCCGAAATGGAAGAAAGAAACGAGCAAACAGAGACACCGGTAGCCCGCCAGGATCAGAGTCTGCCCCCGAGAGAAAGTACCCTGACCAGGTTCACCCGTGGGTGGGTGGCGAGCTAGCGGCATTCAGAAGAGCGAGGCCCGCAGTCTGTGCAGAAGACACCTGCACTCGGGTGTGTGTGGCGGCACGATTCACAAGCAGCTCCAGATGTTAAGCCAAGGAGAAGCCAGGGAGTTCCCAACGCCCCAGGTGTCCTCAGCCCACGACTGGCTGCTGGGGGAATGCGAAGCCCGGCTCCTTGTCTCAGAGCGGGACAACCAGGAGGTGTGACGTACACCCCGGGGTTCCCAGGAGGATCAGGCTGAAGCTGGGACTTGGCCTCAAAGTGTCCCCTCGCACGGCCACCCCCTTCCCCTTCCTGCTCCTCTACTCCTGGTGCCCCTCCATCCAGGGGCCAGACCTTAAAGAGTCACCCGCAAGAGAATCCTGGTCCCAAAGGAGCCTTCTGGGGGACCCGTGCTGAGAGAGGTTGTGGGCATGGCCCGCTGGGGCTCTGCCCGACCCAGGGCTGAGAGATGCAACCTCCCAGCTCTGGGTCCCTGCAGGGGAAGCGTTGGCAAGCACAGGGCCAGTCCTCCAAAGGCCCAGGTGCAGGGAGCCCAGGCCAAGCAGCCTGTGGAAGAAGCCACCCCGGGAACACGACTGCAGGCCACGGCCCTTCCCACCTCCTCCTCCTCCTCCTCCTCCTGCTCCTCCACCCCCCCCCCCGACCTCCCACCCCCACCCCCGACATGGCGCAGGGCTCAGAGACACCTCAGACACTTGCTACCCAAAGTGCAAAGGGCATCAGTTGCTCCTCCAAACCCCCCCCCCCCCGCCCAGCAGACCGCGTTGTCCAGCCAGCCCCCGGGCCTCCCTGGGGTGCCCAGCACAAAAGTGCAGACAACCACCGGACCCTCAATCTCAGTTTTCGGATGTTTTTGCCACTCTAAGGACCCGCAGGCCAGCTGGGCCTTCTGGCAGGACAGAGAGCCCCGGAATCCGACGTGGAGAGCTGGGTGTACGTCCCCACGAGGAGGCGGTCCCCACCTCCGCGGCTCTCCCCTTGCGGGGGGGAAAAGCAGCCACGGGGCCTCAGAGAAGACACCAGGCTGGGCGCCCGCCCCACAGTGGGGGCACGTCCCCCGCAGGCCACTTAGCGACGGCCGCCGGCCGGCGGACGGTTGGGTGGCGCGAGACGCTGCGGCCGCCCTGCTACCGGGTTCCTGGGAGGGCGTCCTGGAACCAGCGTCCACACCAAGCCCTTGGAAGGCCCAGGCGACGGAGGAGCCCCGTCAGGCAGGGGCCGAGGACGGTGACGGCCCGGGCGGGGAGGAGCGTGTCAGGCAGGGGCAGAGGACGGTGACAGGTGACAGGCCGGGCGGGAAGGAGTCAGTCAGGCAGGGGCCGAGGAGGAGACGGGGCTGGGTAAGGGTTAGGGTTAGAGTCAGGGCACAAGTCACAATCGCAAAGACCTGGAAGCGACCCGAGTGCCCATCGACCCACGAGTGCGTAAATGAAATGTGGCGCGTGGACACCACGGAGTGCTATTCAGCTAGGAGGAGCAGCGGTGAGAGGGCACCTCTCGTGGTTCTCCTGGCCAGAGCTGGAACCCGTTCCAGTAAGCCAGGTAGCCCAAGAATGGACACACGAGCACCACGTGCTCGCGCTCACCAGCAAATGGGTACGAACCGACGGACACCCAAGTGGACACAGAGGAATCACCTTCATCGGGTGGGTGTCGGGCGGGTGGGGGGAGGGGATGGGCATACACCTCCATTAGGAATGGGGTGGGTGCGCACCGACTGGGGGATGGGCGCACTTGAGGCTCTGACCCGAGGGGGGAGGCTGGGAGAGGGCAACGTACCCGACCTTAACATTGGTACCCCCACAATACGCTGGAACAACATCAGAGGTTAATGAATAAGAACACAGGGGGGAGGGGGGCACGGGCAACACATGTCACCTTAATACTTGGACTCCCATCATCTGCTTGAAAAGAGAGAGAAAAGAAAATGCAATCATAGAGATAAGGGACACTTTTTAAACATAATGAATCCGAAGAGAAAAGTAAAAGGAGGCCTGTGGAGCAGGTCTGGGTGTGACTCCGGATCCCCCAACATCAGGTGCCACCACCAAAGATTCCTACGTGTAGCCCATAGAACCCCAAAAGCAACGGGACGAGTTCTGGTCACATACTCCCTCAAAATGACATCCTGGCCTTCTTCTGGAACTCCCTCCCCTCTCAGACTCTCAAGGTTTCCTCCAGCGTGTCGGTTCCCACAGAGCAGACCTTTGGTCTGAGACCTGACAGTCCAGAAGCCACGCATGCTGCCGCGTGACGGCGGTGTCGCGGCTTGGGACAAGAGGAGGCCCCACGGTGCGGGCTGGGGCGCCAGGCACCGCGGCGGGCGCTGAGGGTGGGGGTGACCCCCGCCCGGGGCCGCCGCCTCGCTCCCAGAGAGGGGACAGAACAAGAGGCAAAACAAAACAAAAAAAAAAAAAAAAAAGAAGCCTACGGCACCCGGTATTCCCAGGCGGTCTCCCATCCAAGTACTAACCAGGCCCGACCCTGCTTAGCTTCCGAGACCAGACGAGATCGGGCGCGTTCAGGGTGGTGTGGCCCTAGACGGCGGAGGGCGCCCCTGCCCCGCTCAAGAAGCCGAGCCTCTCTGCGCTTCCCCGCCGCCTCCTCCCGCCCCAGGCCCCGCGCCGGCGCTGACCCGCACCGGGCGGGCCTGTTGAGTTCACCGGCCGGGTCCGGCGGGCTCCGAGGGACGGGGGTGACAGGCGGGGCGGGGCGGGGCGGGCAGGGAGCGGCGGGCCGGGGTGGGGGGCTGTCTCTCTATACACACACACACACACACACACACACACACTCACACTCACTCACTCACTCACACTCACACAAGATGCGCCTCCACGGCTGGACTCGCCAAGGTGGAGACCTTCCAGCCCCCTTCCTCTCCTCGCCTGGCCCACCCCCAGCTCGTGGCCGCCCCCGCCGCCGCCGCCGCCGCCGCCGCCGCCGCCGCCGCCGCCGCCGATTGCGCACGCGCGGGTCGCCCGCCCTTTGACCCCAGGCAGGGGCCGCCCTCCCCGACAACCCCTTTCAGCTGCGCCCCCCACCCTGTGGGTGGGCTGCCGCCTATTCCCCCGGGCCGGGCTGGGGCACAGCGCATGGGGGAGGGGAGCGAGTGTATGGGGCGTCTCTCTCTCTCTCTTGGGATGTGTCCCATGGGTGGGGTGGCGTGGTTAGTGGGGCGCTGAAGAAATCAGTCCCCTCCATCTCCTACCTCTGGAAAACGCCCAAGCCCTTGGAGAACTGCCGGCAACGCGACCGTGGGGGCCGGGACCCTCCTCTGTGTCCTCCTGTGGCCCAGTCCAAGGGGCCTGGGCCTGGCCGGGGCTGCATTGGACCCCGACCCCCCTGGCGTGTGGACTCGCTAAAAATCGGCGATTAGATATTGGATTCCAGCTTCATTGAGGTCATTTCACTAATGAGTGCACCGGAAAGAGTTTCCTAATCCATCTGTGAGGGTGGCAACTGAAAGAGAATTTTAAAGCTGACAGAATAGGCGAGGAAAGGCATAGGAGATTTCCACACCCAGTAAGGAAGCCTTTCCCGAAATGGAAGAAAGAAACGAGCAAACAGAGACACCGGTAGCCCGCCAGGATCAGAGTCTGCCCCCGAGAGAAAGTACCCTGACCAGGTTCACCCGTGGGTGGGTGGCGAGCTAGCGGCATTCAGAAGAGCGAGGCCCGCAGTCTGTGCAGAAGACACCTGCACTCGGGTGTGTGTGGCGGCACGATTCACAAGCAGCTCCAGATGTTAAGCCAAGGAGAAGCCAGGGAGTTCCCAACGCCCCAGGTGTCCTCAGCCCACGACTGGCTGCTGGGGGAATGCGAAGCCCGGCTCCTTGTCTCAGAGCGGGACAACCAGGAGGTGTGACGTACACCCCGGGGTTCCCAGGAGGATCAGGCTGAAGCTGGGACTTGGCCTCAAAGTGTCCCCTCGCACGGCCACCCCCTTCCCCTTCCTGCTCCTCTACTCCTGGTGCCCCTCCATCCAGGGGCCAGACCTTAAAGAGTCACCCGCAAGAGAATCCTGGTCCCAAAGGAGCCTTCTGGGGGACCCGTGCTGAGAGAGGTTGTGGGCATGGCCCGCTGGGGCTCTGCCCGACCCAGGGCTGAGAGATGCAACCTCCCAGCTCTGGGTCCCTGCAGGGGAAGCGTTGGCAAGCACAGGGCCAGTCCTCCAAAGGCCCAGGTGCAGGGAGCCCAGGCCAAGCAGCCTGTGGAAGAAGCCACCCCGGGAACACGACTGCAGGCCACGGCCCTTCCCACCTCCTCCTCCTCCTCCTCCTCCTGCTCCTCCACCCCCCCCCGACCTCCCACCCCCACCCCCGACATGGCGCAGGGCTCAGAGACACCTCAGACACTTGCTACCCAAAGTGCAAAGGGCATCAGTTGCTCCTCCAAACCCCCCCCCCCCCGCCCAGCAGACCGCGTTGTCCAGCCAGCCCCCGGGCCTCCCTGGGGTGCCCAGCACAAAAGTGCAGACAACCACCGGACCCTCAATCTCAGTTTTCGGATGTTTTTGCCACTCTAAGGACCCGCAGGCCAGCTGGGCCTTCTGGCAGGACAGAGAGCCCCGGAATCCGACGTGGAGAGCTGGGTGTACGTCCCCACGAGGAGGCGGTCCCCACCTCCGCGGCTCTCCCCTTGCGGGGGGGAAAAGCAGCCACGGGGCCTCAGAGAAGACACCAGGCTGGGCGCCCGCCCCACAGTGGGGGCACGTCCCCCGCAGGCCACTTAGCGACGGCCGCCGGCCGGCGGACGGTTGGGTGGCGCGAGACGCTGCGGCCGCCCTGCTACCGGGTTCCTGGGAGGGCGTCCTGGAACCAGCGTCCACACCAAGCCCTTGGAAGGCCCAGGCGACGGAGGAGCCCCGTCAGGCAGGGGCCGAGGACGGTGACGGCCCGGGCGGGGAGGAGCGTGTCAGGCAGGGGCAGAGGACGGTGACAGGTGACAGGCCGGGCGGGAAGGAGTCAGTCAGGCAGGGGCCGAGGAGGAGACGGGGCTGGGTAAGGGTTAGGGTTAGAGTCAGGGCACAAGTCACAATCGCAAAGACCTGGAAGCGACCCGAGTGCCCATCGACCCACGAGTGCGTAAATGAAATGTGGCGCGTGGACACCACGGAGTGCTATTCAGCTAGGAGGAGCAGCGGTGAGAGGGCACCTCTCGTGGTTCTCCTGGCCAGAGCTGGAACCCGTTCCAGTAAGCCAGGTAGCCCAAGAATGGACACACGAGCACCACGTGCTCGCGCTCACCAGCAAATGGGTACGAACCGACGGACACCCAAGTGGACACAGAGGAATCACCTTCATCGGGTGGGTGTCGGGCGGGTGGGGGGAGGGGATGGGCATACACCTCCATTAGGAATGGGGTGGGTGCGCACCGACTGGGGGATGGGCGCACTTGAGGCTCTGACCCGAGGGGGGAGGCTGGGAGAGGGCAACGTACCCGACCTTAACATTGGTACCCCCACAATACGCTGGAACAACATCAGAGGTTAATGAATAAGAACACAGGGGGGAGGGGGGCACGGGCAACACATGTCACCTTAATACTTGGACTCCCATCATCTGCTTGAAAAGAGAGAGAAAAGAAAATGCAATCATAGAGATAAGGGACACTTTTTAAACATAATGAATCCGAAGAGAAAAGTAAAAGGAGGCCTGTGGAGCAGGTCTGGGTGTGACTCCGGATCCCCCAACATCAGGTGCCACCACCAAAGATTCCTACGTGTAGCCCATAGAACCCCAAAAGCAACGGGACGAGTTCTGGTCACATACTCCCTCAAAATGACATCCTGGCCTTCTTCTGGAACTCCCTCCCCTCTCAGACTCTCAAGGTTTCCTCCAGCGTGTCGGTTCCCACAGAGCAGACCTTTGGTCTGAGACCTGACAGTCCAGAAGCCACGCATGCTGCCGCGTGACGGCGGTGTCGCGGCTTGGGACAAGAGGAGGCCCCACGGTGCGGGCTGGGGCGCCAGGCACCGCGGCGGGCGCTGAGGGTGGGGGTGACCCCCGCCCGGGGCCGCCGCCTCGCTCCCAGAGAGGGGACAGAACAAGAGGCAAAACAAAAAAAAAAAAAAAAAAAAAAGAAGCCTACGGCACCCGGTATTCCCAGGCGGTCTCCCATCCAAGTACTAACCAGGCCCGACCCTGCTTAGCTTCCGAGACCAGACGAGATCGGGCGCGTTCAGGGTGGTGTGGCCCTAGACGGCGGAGGGCGCCCCTGCCCCGCTCAAGAAGCCGAGCCTCTCTGCGCTTCCCCGCCGCCTCCTCCCGCCCCAGGCCCCGCGCCGGCGCTGACCCGCACCGGGCGGGCCTGTTGAGTTCACCGGCCGGGTCCGGCGGGCTCCGAGGGACGGGGGTGACAGGCGGGGCGGGGCGGGGCGGGCAGGGAGCGGCGGGCCGGGGTGGGGGGCTGTCTCTCTATACACACACACACACACACACACACACACACTCACACTCACTCACTCACACTCACACAAGATGCGCCTCCACGGCTGGACTCGCCAAGGTGGAGACCTTCCAGCCCCCTTCCTCTCCTCGCCTGGCCCACCCCCAGCTCGTGGCCGCCCCCGCCGCCGCCGCCGCCGCCGCCGCCGCCGCCGCCGCCGCCGCCGCCGCCGCCGCCGCCGCCGCCGCCGCCGCCGCCGATTGCGCACGCGCGGGTCGCCCGCCCTTTGACCCCAGGCAGGGGCCGCCCTCCCTGACAACCCCTTTCAGCTGCGCCCCCCACCCTGTGGGTGGGCTGCCGCCTATTCCCCCGGGCCCGGGCTGGGGCACAGCGCATGGGGGAGGGGAGCGAGTGTATGGGGCGTCTCTCTCTCTCTCTTGGGATGTGTCCCATGGGTGGGGTGGCGTGGTTAGTGGGGCGCTGAAGAAATCAGTCCCCTCCATCTCCTACCTCTGGAAAACGCCCAAGCCCTTGGAGAACTGCCGGCAACGCGACCGTGGGGGCCGGGACCCTCCTCTGTGTCCTCCTGTGGCCCAGTCCAAGGGGCCTGGGCCTGGCCGGGGCTGCATTGGACCCCGACCCCCCTGGCGTGTGGACTCGCTAAAAATCGGCGATTAGATATTGGATTCCAGCTTCATTGAGGTCATTTCACTAATGAGTGCACCGGAAAGAGTTTCCTAATCCATCTGTGAGGGTGGCAACTGAAAGAGAATTTTAAAGCTGACAGAATAGGCGAGGAAAGGCATAGGAGATTTCCACACCCAGTAAGGAAGCCTTTCCCGAAATGGAAGAAAGAAACGAGCAAACAGAGACACCGGTAGCCCGCCAGGATCAGAGTCTGCCCCCGAGAGAAAGTACCCTGACCAGGTTCACCCGTGGGTGGGTGGCGAGCTAGCGGCATTCAGAAGAGCGAGGCCCGCAGTCTGTGCAGAAGACACCTGCACTCGGGTGTGTGTGGCGGCACGATTCACAAGCAGCTCCAGATGTTAAGCCAAGGAGAAGCCAGGGAGTTCCCAACGCCCCAGGTGTCCTCAGCCCACGACTGGCTGCTGGGGGAATGCGAAGCCCGGCTCCTTGTCTCAGAGCGGGACAACCAGGAGGTGTGACGTACACCCCGGGGTTCCCAGGAGGATCAGGCTGAAGCTGGGACTTGGCCTCAAAGTGTCCCCTCGCACGGCCACCCCCTTCCCCTTCCTGCTCCTCTACTCCTGGTGCCCCTCCATCCAGGGGCCAGACCTTAAAGAGTCACCCGCAAGAGAATCCTGGTCCCAAAGGAGCCTTCTGGGGGACCCGTGCTGAGAGAGGTTGTGGGCATGGCCCGCTGGGGCTCTGCCCGACCCAGGGCTGAGAGATGCAACCTCCCAGCTCTGGGTCCCTGCAGGGGAAGCGTTGGCAAGCACAGGGCCAGTCCTCCAAAGGCCCAGGTGCAGGGAGCCCAGGCCAAGCAGCCTGTGGAAGAAGCCACCCCGGGAACACGACTGCAGGCCACGGCCCTTCCCACCTCCTCCTCCTCCTCCTCCTCCTGCTCCTCCACCCCCCCCCCGACCTCCCACCCCCACCCCCGACATGGCGCAGGGCTCAGAGACACCTCAGACACTTGCTACCCAAAGTGCAAAGGGCATCAGTTGCTCCTCCAAACCCCCCCCCCCCCGCCCAGCAGACCGCGTTGTCCAGCCAGCCCCCGGGCCTCCCTGGGGTGCCCAGCACAAAAGTGCAGACAACCACCGGACCCTCAATCTCAGTTTTCGGATGTTTTTGCCACTCTAAGGACCCGCAGGCCAGCTGGGCCTTCTGGCAGGACAGAGAGCCCCGGAATCCGACGTGGAGAGCTGGGTGTACGTCCCCACGAGGAGGCGGTCCCCACCTCCGCGGCTCTCCCCTTGCGGGGGGGAAAAGCAGCCACGGGGCCTCAGAGAAGACACCAGGCTGGGCGCCCGCCCCACAGTGGGGGCACGTCCCCCGCAGGCCACTTAGCGACGGCCGCCGGCCGGCGGACGGTTGGGTGGCGCGAGACGCTGCGGCCGCCCTGCTACCGGGTTCCTGGGAGGGCGTCCTGGAACCAGCGTCCACACCAAGCCCTTGGAAGGCCCAGGCGACGGAGGAGCCCCGTCAGGCAGGGGCCGAGGACGGTGACGGCCCGGGCGGGGAGGAGCGTGTCAGGCAGGGGCAGAGGACGGTGACAGGTGACAGGCCGGGCGGGAAGGAGTCAGTCAGGCAGGGGCCGAGGAGGAGACGGGGCTGGGTAAGGGTTAGGGTTAGAGTCAGGGCACAAGTCACAATCGCAAAGACCTGGAAGCGACCCGAGTGCCCATCGACCCACGAGTGCGTAAATGAAATGTGGCGCGTGGACACCACGGAGTTCTATTCAGCTAGGAGGAGCAGCGGTGAGAGGGCACCTCTCGTGGTTCTCCTGGCCAGAGCTGGAACCCGTTCCAGTAAGCCAGGTAGCCCAAGAATGGACACACGAGCACCACGTGCTCGCGCTCACCAGCAAATGGGTACGAACCGACGGACACCCAAGTGGACACAGAGGAATCACCTTCATCGGGTGGGTGTCGGGCGGGTGGGGGGAGGGGATGGGCATACACCTCCATTAGGAATGGGGTGGGTGCGCACCGACTGGGGGATGGGCGCACTTGAGGCTCTGACCCGAGGGGGGAGGCTGGGAGAGGGCAACGTACCCGACCTTAACATTGGTACCCCCACAATACGCTGGAACAACATCAGAGGTTAATGAATAAGAACACAGGGGGGAGGGGGGCACGGGCAACACATGTCACCTTAATACTTGGACTCCCATCATCTGCTTGAAAAGAGAGAGAAAAGAAAATGCAATCATAGAGATAAGGGACACTTTTTAAACATAATGAATCCGAAGAGAAAAGTAAAAGGAGGCCTGTGGAGCAGGTCTGGGTGTGACTCCGGATCCCCCAACATCAGGTGCCACCACCAAAGATTCCTACGTGTAGCCCATAGAACCCCAAAAGCAACGGGACGAGTTCTGGTCACATACTCCCTCAAAATGACATCCTGGCCTTCTTCTGGAACTCCCTCCCCTCTCAGACTCTCAAGGTTTCCTCCAGCGTGTCGGTTCCCACAGAGCAGACCTTTGGTCTGAGACCTGACAGTCCAGAAGCCACGCATGCTGCCGCGTGACGGCGGTGTCGCGGCTTGGGACAAGAGGAGGCCCCACGGTGCGGGCTGGGGCGCCAGGCACCGCGGCGGGCGCTGAGGGTGGGGGTGACCCCCGCCCGGGGCCGCCGCCTCGCTCCCAGAGAGGGGACAGAACAAGAGGCAAAACAAAACAAAAAAAAAAAAAAAAAAGAAGCCTACGGCACCCGGTATTCCCAGGCGGTCTCCCATCCAAGTACTAACCAGGCCCGACCCTGCTTAGCTTCCGAGACCAGACGAGATCGGGCGCGTTCAGGGTGGTGTGGCCCTAGACGGCGGAGGGCGCCCCTGCCCCGCTCAAGAAGCCGAGCCTCTCTGCGCTTCCCCGCCGCCTCCTCCCGCCCCAGGCCCCGCGCCGGCGCTGACCCGCACCGGGCGGGCCTGTTGAGTTCACCGGCCGGGTCCGGCGGGCTCCGAGGGACGGGGGTGACAGGCGGGGCGGGGCGGGGCGGGCAGGGAGCGGCGGGCCGGGGTGGGGGGCTGTCTCTCTATACACACACACACACACACACACACACACACACTCACACTCACTCACTCACACTCACACAAGATGCGCCTCCACGGCTGGACTCGCCAAGGTGGAGACCTTCCAGCCCCCTTCCTCTCCTCGCCTGGCCCACCCCCAGCTCGTGGCCGCCCCCGCCGCCGCCGCCGCCGCCGCCGCCGCCGCCGCCGATTGCGCACGCGCGGGTCGCCCGCCCTTTGACCCCAGGCAGGGGCCGCCCTCCCCGACAACCCCTTTCAGCTGCGCCCCCCACCCTGTGGGTGGGCTGCCGCCTATTCCCCCGGGCCCGGGCTGGGGCACAGCGCATGGGGGAGGGGAGCGAGTGTATGGGGCGTCTCTCTCTCTCTCTTGGGATGTGTCCCATGGGTGGGGTGGCGTGGTTAGTGGGGCGCTGAAGAAATCAGTCCCCTCCATCTCCTACCTCTGGAAAACGCCCAAGCCCTTGGAGAACTGCCGGCAACGCGACCGTGGGGGCCGGGACCCTCCTCTGTGTCCTCCTGTGGCCCAGTCCAAGGGGCCTGGGCCTGGCCGGGGCTGCATTGGACCCCGACCCCCCTGGCGTGTGGACTCGCTAAAAATCGGCGATTAGATATTGGATTCCAGCTTCATTGAGGTCATTTCACTAATGAGTGCACCGGAAAGAGTTTCCTAATCCATCTGTGAGGGTGGCAACTGAAAGAGAATTTTAAAGCTGACAGAATAGGCGAGGAAAGGCATAGGAGATTTCCACACCCAGTAAGGAAGCCTTTCCCGAAATGGAAGAAAGAAACGAGCAAACAGAGACACCGGTAGCCCGCCAGGATCAGAGTCTGCCCCCGAGAGAAAGTACCCTGACCAGGTTCACCCGTGGGTGGGTGGCGAGCTAGCGGCATTCAGAAGAGCGAGGCCCGCAGTCTGTGCAGAAGACACCTGCACTCGGGTGTGTGTGGCGGCACGATTCACAAGCAGCTCCAGATGTTAAGCCAAGGAGAAGCCAGGGAGTTCCCAACGCCCCAGGTGTCCTCAGCCCACGACTGGCTGCTGGGGGAATGCGAAGCCCGGCTCCTTGTCTCAGAGCGGGACAACCAGGAGGTGTGACGTACACCCCGGGGTTCCCAGGAGGATCAGGCTGAAGCTGGGACTTGGCCTCAAAGTGTCCCCTCGCACGGCCACCCCCTTCCCCTTCCTGCTCCTCTACTCCTGGTGCCCCTCCATCCAGGGGCCAGACCTTAAAGAGTCACCCGCAAGAGAATCCTGGTCCCAAAGGAGCCTTCTGGGGGACCCGTGCTGAGAGAGGTTGTGGGCATGGCCCGCTGGGGCTCTGCCCGACCCAGGGCTGAGAGATGCAACCTCCCAGCTCTGGGTCCCTGCAGGGGAAGCGTTGGCAAGCACAGGGCCAGTCCTCCAAAGGCCCAGGTGCAGGGAGCCCAGGCCAAGCAGCCTGTGGAAGAAGCCACCCCGGGAACACGACTGCAGGCCACGGCCCTTCCCACCTCCTCCTCCTCCTCCTCCTCCTGCTCCTCCACCCCCCCCCCCCGACCTCCCACCCCCACCCCCGACATGGCGCAGGGCTCAGAGACACCTCAGACACTTGCTACCCAAAGTGCAAAGGGCATCAGTTGCTCCTCCAAACCCCCCCCCCGCCCAGCAGACCGCGTTGTCCAGCCAGCCCCCGGGCCTCCCTGGGGTGCCCAGCACAAAAGTGCAGACAACCACCGGACCCTCAATCTCAGTTTTCGGATGTTTTTGCCACTCTAAGGACCCGCAGGCCAGCTGGGCCTTCTGGCAGGACAGAGAGCCCCGGAATCCGACGTGGAGAGCTGGGTGTACGTCCCCACGAGGAGGCGGTCCCCACCTCCGCGGCTCTCCCCTTGCGGGGGGGAAAAGCAGCCACGGGGCCTCAGAGAAGACACCAGGCTGGGCGCCCGCCCCACAGTGGGGGCACGTCCCCCGCAGGCCACTTAGCGACGGCCGCCGGCCGGCGGACGGTTGGGTGGCGCGAGACGCTGCGGCCGCCCTGCTACCGGGTTCCTGGGAGGGCGTCCTGGAACCAGCGTCCACACCAAGCCCTTGGAAGGCCCAGGCGACGGAGGAGCCCCGTCAGGCAGGGGCCGAGGACGGTGACGGCCCGGGCGGGGAGGAGCGTGTCAGGCAGGGGCAGAGGACGGTGACAGGTGACAGGCCGGGCGGGAAGGAGTCAGTCAGGCAGGGGCCGAGGAGGAGACGGGGCTGGGTAAGGGTTAGGGTTAGAGTCAGGGCACAAGTCACAATCGCAAAGACCTGGAAGCGACCCGAGTGCCCATCGACCCACGAGTGCGTAAATGAAATGTGGCGCGTGGACACCACGGAGTGCTATTCAGCTAGGAGGAGCAGCGGTGAGAGGGCACCTCTCGTGGTTCTCCTGGCCAGAGCTGGAACCCGTTCCAGTAAGCCAGGTAGCCCAAGAATGGACACACGAGCACCACGTGCTCGCGCTCACCAGCAAATGGGTACGAACCGACGGACACCCAAGTGGACACAGAGGAATCACCTTCATCGGGTGGGTGTCGGGCGGGTGGGGGGAGGGGATGGGCATACACCTCCATTAGGAATGGGGTGGGTGCGCACCGACTGGGGGATGGGCGCACTTGAGGCTCTGACCCGAGGGGGGAGGCTGGGAGAGGGCAACGTACCCGACCTTAACATTGGTACCCCCACAATACGCTGGAACAACATCAGAGGTTAATGAATAAGAACACAGGGGGGAGGGGGGCACGGGCAACACATGTCACCTTAATACTTGGACTCCCATCATCTGCTTGAAAAGAGAGAGAAAAGAAAATGCAATCATAGAGATAAGGGACACTTTTTAAACATAATGAATCCGAAGAGAAAAGTAAAAGGAGGCCTGTGGAGCAGGTCTGGGTGTGACTCCGGATCCCCCAACATCAGGTGCCACCACCAAAGATTCCTACGTGTAGCCCATAGAACCCCAAAAGCAACGGGACGAGTTCTGGTCACATACTCCCTCAAAATGACATCCTGGCCTTCTTCTGGAACTCCCTCCCCTCTCAGACTCTCAAGGTTTCCTCCAGCGTGTCGGTTCCCACAGAGCAGACCTTTGGTCTGAGACCTGACAGTCCAGAAGCCACGCATGCTGCCGCGTGACGGCGGTGTCGCGGCTTGGGACAAGAGGAGGCCCCACGGTGCGGGCTGGGGCGCCAGGCACCGCGGCGGGCGCTGAGGGTGGGGGTGACCCCCGCCCGGGGCCGCCGCCTCGCTCCCAGAGAGGGGACAGAACAAGAGGCAAAACAAAAAAAAAAAAAAAAAAAAAAGAAGCCTACGGCACCCGGTATTCCCAGGCGGTCTCCCATCCAAGTACTAACCAGGCCCGACCCTGCTTAGCTTCCGAGACCAGACGAGATCGGGCGCGTTCAGGGTGGTGTGGCCCTAGACGGCGGAGGGCGCCCCTGCCCCGCTCAAGAAGCCGAGCCTCTCTGCGCTTCCCCGCCGCCTCCTCCCGCCCCAGGCCCCGCGCCGGCGCTGACCCGCACCGGGCGGGCCTGTTGAGTTCACCGGCCGGGTCCGGCGGGCTCCGAGGGACGGGGGTGACAGGCGGGGCGGGGCGGGGCGGGCAGGGAGCGGCGGGCCGGGGTGGGGGGCTGTCTCTCTATACACACACACACACACACACACACACACACTCACACTCACTCACTCACACTCACACAAGATGCGCCTCCACGGCTGGACTCGCCAAGGTGGAGACCTTCCAGCCCCCTTCCTCTCCTCGCCTGGCCCACCCCCAGCTCGTGGCCGCCCCCGCCGCCGCCGCCGCCGCCGCCGATTGCGCACGCGCGGGTCGCCCGCCCTTTGACCCCAGGCAGGGGCCGCCCTCCCCGACAACCCCTTTCAGCTGCGCCCCCCACCCTGTGGGTGGGCTGCCGCCTATTCCCCCGGGCCCGGGCTGGGGCACAGCGCATGGGGGAGGGGAGCGAGTGTATGGGGCGTCTCTCTCTCTCTCTTGGGATGTGTCCCATGGGTGGGGTGGCGTGGTTAGTGGGGCGCTGAAGAAATCAGTCCCCTCCATCTCCTACCTCTGGAAAACGCCCAAGCCCTTGGAGAACTGCCGGCAACGCGACCGTGGGGGCCGGGACCCTCCTCTGTGTCCTCCTGTGGCCCAGTCCAAGGGGCCTGGGCCTGGCCGGGGCTGCATTGGACCCCGACCCCCCTGGCGTGTGGACTCGCTAAAAATCGGCGATTAGATATTGGATTCCAGCTTCATTGAGGTCATTTCACTAATGAGTGCACCGGAAAGAGTTTCCTAATCCATCTGTGAGGGTGGCAACTGAAAGAGAATTTTAAAGCTGACAGAATAGGCGAGGAAAGGCATAGGAGATTTCCACACCCAGTAAGGAAGCCTTTCCCGAAATGGAAGAAAGAAACGAGCAAACAGAGACACCGGTAGCCCGCCAGGATCAGAGTCTGCCCCCGAGAGAAAGTACCCTGACCAGGTTCACCCGTGGGTGGGTGGCGAGCTAGCGGCATTCAGAAGAGCGAGGCCCGCAGTCTGTGCAGAAGACACCTGCACTCGGGTGTGTGTGGCGGCACGATTCACAAGCAGCTCCAGATGTTAAGCCAAGGAGAAGCCAGGGAGTTCCCAACGCCCCAGGTGTCCTCAGCCCACGACTGGCTGCTGGGGGAATGCGAAGCCCGGCTCCTTGTCTCAGAGCGGGACAACCAGGAGGTGTGACGTACACCCCGGGGTTCCCAGGAGGATCAGGCTGAAGCTGGGACTTGGCCTCAAAGTGTCCCCTCGCACGGCCACCCCCTTCCCCTTCCTGCTCCTCTACTCCTGGTGCCCCTCCATCCAGGGGCCAGACCTTAAAGAGTCACCCGCAAGAGAATCCTGGTCCCAAAGGAGCCTTCTGGGGGACCCGTGCTGAGAGAGGTTGTGGGCATGGCCCGCTGGGGCTCTGCCCGACCCAGGGCTGAGAGATGCAACCTCCCAGCTCTGGGTCCCTGCAGGGGAAGCGTTGGCAAGCACAGGGCCAGTCCTCCAAAGGCCCAGGTGCAGGGAGCCCAGGCCAAGCAGCCTGTGGAAGAAGCCACCCCGGGAACACGACTGCAGGCCACGGCCCTTCCCACCTCCTCCTCCTCCTCCTCCTCCTGCTCCTCCACCCCCCCCCCCCGACCTCCCACCCCCACCCCCGACATGGCGCAGGGCTCAGAGACACCTCAGACACTTGCTACCCAAAGTGCAAAGGGCATCAGTTGCTCCTCCAAACCCCCCCCCCGCCCAGCAGACCGCGTTGTCCAGCCAGCCCCCGGGCCTCCCTGGGGTGCCCAGCACAAAAGTGCAGACAACCACCGGACCCTCAATCTCAGTTTTCGGATGTTTTTGCCACTCTAAGGACCCGCAGGCCAGCTGGGCCTTCTGGCAGGACAGAGAGCCCCGGAATCCGACGTGGAGAGCTGGGTGTACGTCCCCACGAGGAGGCGGTCCCCACCTCCGCGGCTCTCCCCTTGCGGGGGGGAAAAGCAGCCACGGGGCCTCAGAGAAGACACCAGGCTGGGCGCCCGCCCCACAGTGGGGGCACGTCCCCCGCAGGCCACTTAGCGACGGCCGCCGGCCGGCGGACGGTTGGGTGGCGCGAGACGCTGCGGCCGCCCTGCTACCGGGTTCCTGGGAGGGCGTCCTGGAACCAGCGTCCACACCAAGCCCTTGGAAGGCCCAGGCGACGGAGGAGCCCCGTCAGGCAGGGGCCGAGGACGGTGACGGCCCGGGCGGGGAGGAGCGTGTCAGGCAGGGGCAGAGGACGGTGACAGGTGACAGGCCGGGCGGGAAGGAGTCAGTCAGGCAGGGGCCGAGGAGGAGACGGGGCTGGGTAAGGGTTAGGGTTAGAGTCAGGGCACAAGTCACAATCGCAAAGACCTGGAAGCGACCCGAGTGCCCATCGACCCACGAGTGCGTAAATGAAATGTGGCGCGTGGACACCACGGAGTGCTATTCAGCTAGGAGGAGCAGCGGTGAGAGGGCACCTCTCGTGGTTCTCCTGGCCAGAGCTGGAACCCGTTCCAGTAAGCCAGGTAGCCCAAGAATGGACACACGAGCACCACGTGCTCGCGCTCACCAGCAAATGGGTACGAACCGACGGACACCCAAGTGGACACAGAGGAATCACCTTCATCGGGTGGGTGTCGGGCGGGTGGGGGGAGGGGATGGGCATACACCTCCATTAGGAATGGGGTGGGTGCGCACCGACTGGGGGATGGGCGCACTTGAGGCTCTGACCCGAGGGGGGAGGCTGGGAGAGGGCAACGTACCCGACCTTAACATTGGTACCCCCACAATACGCTGGAACAACATCAGAGGTTAATGAATAAGAACACAGGGGGGAGGGGGGCACGGGCAACACATGTCACCTTAATACTTGGACTCCCATCATCTGCTTGAAAAGAGAGAGAAAAGAAAATGCAATCATAGAGATAAGGGACACTTTTTAAACATAATGAATCCGAAGAGAAAAGTAAAAGGAGGCCTGTGGAGCAGGTCTGGGTGTGACTCCGGATCCCCCAACATCAGGTGCCACCACCAAAGATTCCTACGTGTAGCCCATAGAACCCCAAAAGCAACGGGACGAGTTCTGGTCACATACTCCCTCAAAATGACATCCTGGCCTTCTTCTGGAACTCCCTCCCCTCTCAGACTCTCAAGGTTTCCTCCAGCGTGTCGGTTCCCACAGAGCAGACCTTTGGTCTGAGACCTGACAGTCCAGAAGCCACGCATGCTGCCGCGTGACGGCGGTGTCGCGGCTTGGGACAAGAGGAGGCCCCACGGTGCGGGCTGGGGCGCCAGGCACCGCGGCGGGCGCTGAGGGTGGGGGTGACCCCCGCCCGGGGCCGCCGCCTCGCTCCCAGAGAGGGGACAGAACAAGAGGCAAAACAAAAAAAAAAAAAAAAAAAAAAGAAGCCTACGGCACCCGGTATTCCCAGGCGGTCTCCCATCCAAGTACTAACCAGGCCCGACCCTGCTTAGCTTCCGAGACCAGACGAGATCGGGCGCGTTCAGGGTGGTGTGGCCCTAGACGGCGGAGGGCGCCCCTGCCCCGCTCAAGAAGCCGAGCCTCTCTGCGCTTCCCCGCCGCCTCCTCCCGCCCCAGGCCCCGCGCCGGCGCTGACCCGCACCGGGCGGGCCTGTTGAGTTCACCGGCCGGGTCCGGCGGGCTCCGAGGGACGGGGGTGACAGGCGGGGCGGGGCGGGGCGGGCAGGGAGCGGCGGGCCGGGGTGGGGGGCTGTCTCTCTATACACACACACACACACACACACACACACACTCACACTCACTCACTCACACTCACACAAGATGCGCCTCCACGGCTGGACTCGCCAAGGTGGAGACCTTCCAGCCCCCTTCCTCTCCTCGCCTGGCCCACCCCCAGCTCGTGGCCGCCCCCGCCGCCGCCGCCGCCGCCGCCGCCGCCGCCGCCGCCGCCGCCGCCGATTGCGCACGCGCGGGTCGCCCGCCCTTTGACCCCAGGCAGGGGCCGCCCTCCCCGACAACCCCTTTCAGCTGCGCCCCCCACCCTGTGGGTGGGCTGCCGCCTATTCCCCCGGGCCCGGGCTGGGGCACAGCGCATGGGGGAGGGGAGCGAGTGTATGGGGCGTCTCTCTCTCTCTCTTGGGATGTGTCCCATGGGTGGGGTGGCGTGGTTAGTGGGGCGCTGAAGAAATCAGTCCCCTCCATCTCCTACCTCTGGAAAACGCCCAAGCCCTTGGAGAACTGCCGGCAACGCGACCGTGGGGGCCGGGACCCTCCTCTGTGTCCTCCTGTGGCCCAGTCCAAGGGGCCTGGGCCTGGCCGGGGCTGCATTGGACCCCGACCCCCCTGGCGTGTGGACTCGCTAAAAATCGGCGATTAGATATTGGATTCCAGCTTCATTGAGGTCATTTCACTAATGAGTGCACCGGAAAGAGTTTCCTAATCCATCTGTGAGGGTGGCAACTGAAAGAGAATTTTAAAGCTGACAGAATAGGCGAGGAAAGGCATAGGAGATTTCCACACCCAGTAAGGAAGCCTTTCCCGAAATGGAAGAAAGAAACGAGCAAACAGAGACACCGGTAGCCCGCCAGGATCAGAGTCTGCCCCCGAGAGAAAGTACCCTGACCAGGTTCACCCGTGGGTGGGTGGCGAGCTAGCGGCATTCAGAAGAGCGAGGCCCGCAGTCTGTGCAGAAGACACCTGCACTCGGGTGTGTGTGGCGGCACGATTCACAAGCAGCTCCAGATGTTAAGCCAAGGAGAAGCCAGGGAGTTCCCAACGCCCCAGGTGTCCTCAGCCCACGACTGGCTGCTGGGGGAATGCGAAGCCCGGCTCCTTGTCTCAGAGCGGGACAACCAGGAGGTGTGACGTACACCCCGGGGTTCCCAGGAGGATCAGGCTGAAGCTGGGACTTGGCCTCAAAGTGTCCCCTCGCACGGCCACCCCCTTCCCCTTCCTGCTCCTCTACTCCTGGTGCCCCTCCATCCAGGGGCCAGACCTTAAAGAGTCACCCGCAAGAGAATCCTGGTCCCAAAGGAGCCTTCTGGGGGACCCGTGCTGAGAGAGGTTGTGGGCATGGCCCGCTGGGGCTCTGCCCGACCCAGGGCTGAGAGATGCAACCTCCCAGCTCTGGGTCCCTGCAGGGGAAGCGTTGGCAAGCACAGGGCCAGTCCTCCAAAGGCCCAGGTGCAGGGAGCCCAGGCCAAGCAGCCTGTGGAAGAAGCCACCCCGGGAACACGACTGCAGGCCACGGCCCTTCCCACCTCCTCCTCCTCCTCCTCCTCCTGCTCCTCCACCCCCCCCCCCCCCGACCTCCCACCCCCACCCCCGACATGGCGCAGGGCTCAGAGACACCTCAGACACTTGCTACCCAAAGTGCAAAGGGCATCAGTTGCTCCTCCAAACCCCCCCCCCGCCCAGCAGACCGCGTTGTCCAGCCAGCCCCCGGGCCTCCCTGGGGTGCCCAGCACAAAAGTGCAGACAACCACCGGACCCTCAATCTCAGTTTTCGGATGTTTTTGCCACTCTAAGGACCCGCAGGCCAGCTGGGCCTTCTGGCAGGACAGAGAGCCCCGGAATCCGACGTGGAGAGCTGGGTGTACGTCCCCACGAGGAGGCGGTCCCCACCTCCGCGGCTCTCCCCTTGCGGGGGGGAAAAGCAGCCACGGGGCCTCAGAGAAGACACCAGGCTGGGCGCCCGCCCCACAGTGGGGGCACGTCCCCCGCAGGCCACTTAGCGACGGCCGCCGGCCGGCGGACGGTTGGGTGGCGCGAGACGCTGCGGCCGCCCTGCTACCGGGTTCCTGGGAGGGCGTCCTGGAACCAGCGTCCACACCAAGCCCTTGGAAGGCCCAGGCGACGGAGGAGCCCCGTCAGGCAGGGGCCGAGGACGGTGACGGCCCGGGCGGGGAGGAGCGTGTCAGGCAGGGGCAGAGGACGGTGACAGGTGACAGGCCGGGCGGGAAGGAGTCAGTCAGGCAGGGGCCGAGGAGGAGACGGGGCTGGGTAAGGGTTAGGGTTAGAGTCAGGGCACAAGTCACAATCGCAAAGACCTGGAAGCGACCCGAGTGCCCATCGACCCACGAGTGCGTAAATGAAATGTGGCGCGTGGACACCACGGAGTGCTATTCAGCTAGGAGGAGCAGCGGTGAGAGGGCACCTCTCGTGGTTCTCCTGGCCAGAGCTGGAACCCGTTCCAGTAAGCCAGGTAGCCCAAGAATGGACACACGAGCACCACGTGCTCGCGCTCACCAGCAAATGGGTACGAACCGACGGACACCCAAGTGGACACAGAGGAATCACCTTCATCGGGTGGGTGTCGGGCGGGTGGGGGGAGGGGATGGGCATACACCTCCATTAGGAATGGGGTGGGTGCGCACCGACTGGGGGATGGGCGCACTTGAGGCTCTGACCCGAGGGGGGAGGCTGGGAGAGGGCAACGTACCCGACCTTAACATTGGTACCCCCACAATACGCTGGAACAACATCAGAGGTTAATGAATAAGAACACAGGGGGGAGGGGGGCACGGGCAACACATGTCACCTTAATACTTGGACTCCCATCATCTGCTTGAAAAGAGAGAGAAAAGAAAATGCAATCATAGAGATAAGGGACACTTTTTAAACATAATGAATCCGAAGAGAAAAGTAAAAGGAGGCCTGTGGAGCAGGTCTGGGTGTGACTCCGGATCCCCCAACATCAGGTGCCACCACCAAAGATTCCTACGTGTAGCCCATAGAACCCCAAAAGCAACGGGACGAGTTCTGGTCACATACTCCCTCAAAATGACATCCTGGCCTTCTTCTGGAACTCCCTCCCCTCTCAGACTCTCAAGGTTTCCTCCAGCGTGTCGGTTCCCACAGAGCAGACCTTTGGTCTGAGACCTGACAGTCCAGAAGCCACGCATGCTGCCGCGTGACGGCGGTGTCGCGGCTTGGGACAAGAGGAGGCCCCACGGTGCGGGCTGGGGCGCCAGGCACCGCGGCGGGCGCTGAGGGTGGGGGTGACCCCCGCCCGGGGCCGCCGCCTCGCTCCCAGAGAGGGGACAGAACAAGAGGCAAAACAAAACAAAAAAAAAAAAAAAAAAGAAGCCTACGGCACCCGGTATTCCCAGGCGGTCTCCCATCCAAGTACTAACCAGGCCCGACCCTGCTTAGCTTCCGAGACCAGACGAGATCGGGCGCGTTCAGGGTGGTGTGGCCCTAGACGGCGGAGGGCGCCCCTGCCCCGCTCAAGAAGCCGAGCCTCTCTGCGCTTCCCCGCCGCCGCCTCCCGCCCCAGGCCCCGCGCCGGCGCTGACCCGCACCGGGCGGGCCTGTTGAGTTCACCGGCCGGGTCCGGCGGGCTCCGAGGGACGGGGGTGACAGGCGGGGCGGGGCGGGCAGGGAGCGGCGGGCCGGGGTGGGGGGCTGTCTCTCTATACACACACACACACACACACACACACACACTCACACTCACTCACTCACACTCACACAAGATGCGCCTCCACGGCTGGACTCGCCAAGGTGGAGACCTTCCAGCCCCCTTCCTCTCCTCGCCTGGCCCACCCCCAGCTCGTGGCCGCCCCCGCCGCCGCCGCCGCCGCCGCCGCCGCCGCCGCCGCCGATTGCGCACGCGCGGGTCGCCCGCCCTTTGACCCCAGGCAGGGGCCGCCCTCCCCGACAACCCCTTTCAGCTGCGCCCCCCACCCTGTGGGTGGGCTGCCGCCTATTCCCCCGGGCCGGGCTGGGGCACAGCGCATGGGGGAGGGGAGCGAGTGTATGGGGCGTCTCTCTCTCTCTCTTGGGATGTGTCCCATGGGTGGGGTGGCGTGGTTAGTGGGGCGCTGAAGAAATCAGTCCCCTCCATCTCCTACCTCTGGAAAACGCCCAAGCCCTTGGAGAACTGCCGGCAACGCGACCGTGGGGGCCGGGACCCTCCTCTGTGTCCTCCTGTGGCCCAGTCCAAGGGGCCTGGGCCTGGCCGGGGCTGCATTGGACCCCGACCCCCCTGGCGTGTGGACTCGCTAAAAATCGGCGATTAGATATTGGATTCCAGCTTCATTGAGGTCATTTCACTAATGAGTGCACCGGAAAGAGTTTCCTAATCCATCTGTGAGGGTGGCAACTGAAAGAGAATTTTAAAGCTGACAGAATAGGCGAGGAAAGGCATAGGAGATTTCCACACCCAGTAAGGAAGCCTTTCCCGAAATGGAAGAAAGAAACGAGCAAACAGAGACACCGGTAGCCCGCCAGGATCAGAGTCTGCCCCCGAGAGAAAGTACCCTGACCAGGTTCACCCGTGGGTGGGTGGCGAGCTAGCGGCATTCAGAAGAGCGAGGCCCGCAGTCTGTGCAGAAGACACCTGCACTCGGGTGTGTGTGGCGGCACGATTCACAAGCAGCTCCAGATGTTAAGCCAAGGAGAAGCCAGGGAGTTCCCAACGCCCCAGGTGTCCTCAGCCCACGACTGGCTGCTGGGGGAATGCGAAGCCCGGCTCCTTGTCTCAGAGCGGGACAACCAGGAGGTGTGACGTACACCCCGGGGTTCCCAGGAGGATCAGGCTGAAGCTGGGACTTGGCCTCAAAGTGTCCCCTCGCACGGCCACCCCCTTCCCCTTCCTGCTCCTCTACTCCTGGTGCCCCTCCATCCAGGGGCCAGACCTTAAAGAGTCACCCGCAAGAGAATCCTGGTCCCAAAGGAGCCTTCTGGGGGACCCGTGCTGAGAGAGGTTGTGGGCATGGCCCGCTGGGGCTCTGCCCGACCCAGGGCTGAGAGATGCAACCTCCCAGCTCTGGGTCCCTGCAGGGGAAGCGTTGGCAAGCACAGGGCCAGTCCTCCAAAGGCCCAGGTGCAGGGAGCCCAGGCCAAGCAGCCTGTGGAAGAAGCCACCCCGGGAACACGACTGCAGGCCACGGCCCTTCCCACCTCCTCCTCCTCCTCCTCCTCCTGCTCCTCCACCCCCCCCCGACCTCCCACCCCCACCCCCGACATGGCGCAGGGCTCAGAGACACCTCAGACACTTGCTACCCAAAGTGCAAAGGGCATCAGTTGCTCCTCCAAACCCCCCCCCCCGCCCAGCAGACCGCGTTGTCCAGCCAGCCCCCGGGCCTCCCTGGGGTGCCCAGCACAAAAGTGCAGACAACCACCGGACCCTCAATCTCAGTTTTCGGATGTTTTTGCCACTCTAAGGACCCGCAGGCCAGCTGGGCCTTCTGGCAGGACAGAGAGCCCCGGAATCCGACGTGGAGAGCTGGGTGTACGTCCCCACGAGGAGGCGGTCCCCACCTCCGCGGCTCTCCCCTTGCGGGGGGGAAAAGCAGCCACGGGGCCTCAGAGAAGACACCAGGCTGGGCGCCCGCCCCACAGTGGGGGCACGTCCCCCGCAGGCCACTTAGCGACGGCCGCCGGCCGGCGGACGGTTGGGTGGCGCGAGACGCTGCGGCCGCCCTGCTACCGGGTTCCTGGGAGGGCGTCCTGGAACCAGCGTCCACACCAAGCCCTTGGAAGGCCCAGGCGACGGAGGAGCCCCGTCAGGCAGGGGCCGAGGACGGTGACGGCCCGGGCGGGGAGGAGCGTGTCAGGCAGGGGCAGAGGACGGTGACAGGTGACAGGCCGGGCGGGAAGGAGTCAGTCAGGCAGGGGCCGAGGAGGAGACGGGGCTGGGTAAGGGTTAGGGTTAGAGTCAGGGCACAAGTCACAATCGCAAAGACCTGGAAGCGACCCGAGTGCCCATCGACCCACGAGTGCGTAAATGAAATGTGGCGCGTGGACACCACGGAGTGCTATTCAGCTAGGAGGAGCAGCGGTGAGAGGGCACCTCTCGTGGTTCTCCTGGCCAGAGCTGGAACCCGTTCCAGTAAGCCAGGTAGCCCAAGAATGGACACACGAGCACCACGTGCTCGCGCTCACCAGCAAATGGGTACGAACCGACGGACACCCAAGTGGACACAGAGGAATCACCTTCATCGGGTGGGTGTCGGGCGGGTGGGGGGAGGGGATGGGCATACACCTCCATTAGGAATGGGGTGGGTGCGCACCGACTGGGGGATGGGCGCACTTGAGGCTCTGACCCGAGGGGGGAGGCTGGGAGAGGGCAACGTACCCGACCTTAACATTGGTACCCCCACAATACGCTGGAACAACATCAGAGGTTAATGAATAAGAACACAGGGGGGAGGGGGGCACGGGCAACACATGTCACCTTAATACTTGGACTCCCATCATCTGCTTGAAAAGAGAGAGAAAAGAAAATGCAATCATAGAGATAAGGGACACTTTTTAAACATAATGAATCCGAAGAGAAAAGTAAAAGGAGGCCTGTGGAGCAGGTCTGGGTGTGACTCCGGATCCCCCAACATCAGGTGCCACCACCAAAGATTCCTACGTGTAGCCCATAGAACCCCAAAAGCAACGGGACGAGTTCTGGTCACATACTCCCTCAAAATGACATCCTGGCCTTCTTCTGGAACTCCCTCCCCTCTCAGACTCTCAAGGTTTCCTCCAGCGTGTCGGTTCCCACAGAGCAGACCTTTGGTCTGAGACCTGACAGTCCAGAAGCCACGCATGCTGCCGCGTGACGGCGGTGTCGCGGCTTGGGACAAGAGGAGGCCCCACGGTGCGGGCTGGGGCGCCAGGCACCGCGGCGGGCGCTGAGGGTGGGGGTGACCCCCGCCCGGGGCCGCCGCCTCGCTCCCAGAGAGGGGACAGAACAAGAGGCAAAACAAAAAAAAAAAAAAAAAAAAAAGAAGCCTACGGCACCCGGTATTCCCAGGCGGTCTCCCATCCAAGTACTAACCAGGCCCGACCCTGCTTAGCTTCCGAGACCAGACGAGATCGGGCGCGTTCAGGGTGGTGTGGCCCTAGACGGCGGAGGGCGCCCCTGCCCCGCTCAAGAAGCCGAGCCTCTCTGCGCTTCCCCGCCGCCTCCTCCCGCCCCAGGCCCCGCGCCGGCGCTGACCCGCACCGGGCGGGCCTGTTGAGTTCACCGGCCGGGTCCGGCGGGCTCCGAGGGACGGGGGTGACAGGCGGGGCGGGGCGGGGCGGGCAGGGAGCGGCGGGCCGGGGTGGGGGGCTGTCTCTCTATACACACACACACACACACACACACACACACTCACACTCACTCACTCACACTCACACAAGATGCGCCTCCACGGCTGGACTCGCCAAGGTGGAGACCTTCCAGCCCCCTTCCTCTCCTCGCCTGGCCCACCCCCAGCTCGTGGCCGCCGCCGCCGCCGCCGCCGCCGCCGCCGCCGCCGCCGCCGCCGCCGATTGCGCACGCGCGGGTCGCCCGCCCTTTGACCCCAGGCAGGGGCCGCCCTCCCCGACAACCCCTTTCAGCTGCGCCCCCCACCCTGTGGGTGGGCTGCCGCCTATTCCCCCGGGCCCGGGCTGGGGCACAGCGCATGGGGGAGGGGAGCGAGTGTATGGGGCGTCTCTCTCTCTCTCTTGGGATGTGTCCCATGGGTGGGGTGGCGTGGTTAGTGGGGCGCTGAAGAAATCAGTCCCCTCCATCTCCTACCTCTGGAAAACGCCCAAGCCCTTGGAGAACTGCCGGCAACGCGACCGTGGGGGCCGGGACCCTCCTCTGTGTCCTCCTGTGGCCCAGTCCAAGGGGCCTGGGCCTGGCCGGGGCTGCATTGGACCCCGACCCCCCTGGCGTGTGGACTCGCTAAAAATCGGCGATTAGATATTGGATTCCAGCTTCATTGAGGTCATTTCACTAATGAGTGCACCGGAAAGAGTTTCCTAATCCATCTGTGAGGGTGGCAACTGAAAGAGAATTTTAAAGCTGACAGAATAGGCGAGGAAAGGCATAGGAGATTTCCACACCCAGTAAGGAAGCCTTTCCCGAAATGGAAGAAAGAAACGAGCAAACAGAGACACCGGTAGCCCGCCACGATCAGAGTCTGCCCCCGAGAGAAAGTACCCTGACCAGGTTCACCCGTGGGTGGGTGGCGAGCTAGCGGCATTCAGAAGAGCGAGGCCCGCAGTCTGTGCAGAAGACACCTGCACTCGGGTGTGTGTGGCGGCACGATTCACAAGCAGCTCCAGATGTTAAGCCAAGGAGAAGCCAGGGAGTTCCCAACGCCCCAGGTGTCCTCAGCCCACGACTGGCTGCTGGGGGAATGCGAAGCCCGGCTCCTTGTCTCAGAGCGGGACAACCAGGAGGTGTGACGTACACCCCGGGGTTCCCAGGAGGATCAGGCTGAAGCTGGGACTTGGCCTCAAAGTGTCCCCTCGCACGGCCACCCCCTTCCCCTTCCTGCTCCTCTACTCCTGGTGCCCCTCCATCCAGGGGCCAGACCTTAAAGAGTCACCCGCAAGAGAATCCTGGTCCCAAAGGAGCCTTCTGGGGGACCCGTGCTGAGAGAGGTTGTGGGCATGGCCCGCTGGGGCTCTGCCCGACCCAGGGCTGAGAGATGCAACCTCCCAGCTCTGGGTCCCTGCAGGGGAAGCGTTGGCAAGCACAGGGCCAGTCCTCCAAAGGCCCAGGTGCAGGGAGCCCAGGCCAAGCAGCCTGTGGAAGAAGCCACCCCGGGAACACGACTGCAGGCCACGGCCCTTCCCACCTCCTCCTCCTCCTCCTCCTCCTGCTCCTCCACCCCCCCCCGACCTCCCACCCCCACCCCCGACATGGCGCAGGGCTCAGAGACACCTCAGACACTTGCTACCCAAAGTGCAAAGGGCATCAGTTGCTCCTCCAAACCCCCCCCCCCCGCCCAGCAGACCGCGTTGTCCAGCCAGCCCCCGGGCCTCCCTGGGGTGCCCAGCACAAAAGTGCAGACAACCACCGGACCCTCAATCTCAGTTTTCGGATGTTTTTGCCACTCTAAGGACCCGCAGGCCAGCTGGGCCTTCTGGCAGGACAGAGAGCCCCGGAATCCGACGTGGAGAGCTGGGTGTACGTCCCCACGAGGAGGCGGTCCCCACCTCCGCGGCTCTCCCCTTGCGGGGGGGAAAAGCAGCCACGGGGCCTCAGAGAAGACACCAGGCTGGGCGCCCGCCCCACAGTGGGGGCACGTCCCCCGCAGGCCACTTAGCGACGGCCGCCGGCCGGCGGACGGTTGGGTGGCGCGAGACGCTGCGGCCGCCCTGCTACCGGGTTCCTGGGAGGGCGTCCTGGAACCAGCGTCCACACCAAGCCCTTGGAAGGCCCAGGCGACGGAGGAGCCCCGTCAGGCAGGGGCCGAGGACGGTGACGGCCCGGGCGGGGAGGAGCGTGTCAGGCAGGGGCAGAGGACGGTGACAGGTGACAGGCCGGGCGGGAAGGAGTCAGTCAGGCAGGGGCCGAGGAGGAGACGGGGCTGGGTAAGGGTTAGGGTTAGAGTCAGGGCACAAGTCACAATCGCAAAGACCTGGAAGCGACCCGAGTGCCCATCGACCCACGAGTGCGTAAATGAAATGTGGCGCGTGGACACCACGGAGTGCTATTCAGCTAGGAGGAGCAGCGGTGAGAGGGCACCTCTCGTGGTTCTCCTGGCCAGAGCTGGAACCCGTTCCAGTAAGCCAGGTAGCCCAAGAATGGACACACGAGCACCACGTGCTCGCGCTCACCAGCAAATGGGTACGAACCGACGGACACCCAAGTGGACACAGAGGAATCACCTTCATCGGGTGGGTGTCGGGCGGGTGGGGGGAGGGGATGGGCATACACCTCCATTAGGAATGGGGTGGGTGCGCACCGACTGGGGGATGGGCGCACTTGAGGCTCTGACCCGAGGGGGGAGGCTGGGAGAGGGCAACGTACCCGACCTTAACATTGGTACCCCCACAATACGCTGGAACAACATCAGAGGTTAATGAATAAGAACACAGGGGGGAGGGGGGCACGGGCAACACATGTCACCTTAATACTTGGACTCCCATCATCTGCTTGAAAAGAGAGAGAAAAGAAAATGCAATCATAGAGATAAGGGACACTTTTTAAACATAATGAATCCGAAGAGAAAAGTAAAAGGAGGCCTGTGGAGCAGGTCTGGGTG
The DNA here is from genome assembly GCF_040939455.1 of Microcebus murinus. Taxonomy (NCBI): domain Eukaryota; kingdom Metazoa; phylum Chordata; class Mammalia; order Primates; family Cheirogaleidae; genus Microcebus; species Microcebus murinus. The sequence goes on along the minus strand of NW_027438980.1, from coordinate 72,870 downwards.
TGACTCCGGATCCCCCAACATCAGGTGCCACCACCAAAGATTCCTACGTGTAGCCCATAGAACCCCAAAAGCAACGGGACGAGTTCTGGTCACATACTCCCTCAAAATGACATCCTGGCCTTCTTCTGGAACTCCCTCCCCTCTCAGACTCTCAAGGTTTCCTCCAGCGTGTCGGTTCCCACAGAGCAGACCTTTGGTCTGAGACCTGACAGTCCAGAAGCCACGCATGCTGCCGCGTGACGGCGGTGTCGCGGCTTGGGACAAGAGGAGGCCCCACGGTGCGGGCTGGGGCGCCAGGCACCGCGGCGGGCGCTGAGGGTGGGGGTGACCCCCGCCCGGGGCCGCCGCCTCGCTCCCAGAGAGGGGACAGAACAAGAGGCAAAACAAAAAAAAAAAAAAAAAAAAAAGAAGCCTACGGCACCCGGTATTCCCAGGCGGTCTCCCATCCAAGTACTAACCAGGCCCGACCCTGCTTAGCTTCCGAGACCAGACGAGATCGGGCGCGTTCAGGGTGGTGTGGCCCTAGACGGCGGAGGGCGCCCCTGCCCCGCTCAAGAAGCCGAGCCTCTCTGCGCTTCCCCGCCGCCTCCTCCCGCCCCAGGCCCCGCGCCGGCGCTGACCCGCACCGGGCGGGCCTGTTGAGTTCACCGGCCGGGTCCGGCGGGCTCCGAGGGACGGGGGTGACAGGCGGGGCGGGGCGGGGCGGGCAGGGAGCGGCGGGCCGGGGTGGGGGGCTGTCTCTCTATACACACACACACACACACACACACACACACTCACACTCACTCACTCACACTCACACAAGATGCGCCTCCACGGCTGGACTCGCCAAGGTGGAGACCTTCCAGCCCCCTTCCTCTCCTCGCCTGGCCCACCCCCAGCTCGTGGCCGCCCCCGCCGCCGCCGCCGCCGCCGCCGCCGCCGCCGCCGCCGCCGATTGCGCACGCGCGGGTCGCCCGCCCTTTGACCCCAGGCAGGGGCCGCCCTCCCCGACAACCCCTTTCAGCTGCGCCCCCCACCCTGTGGGTGGGCTGCCGCCTATTCCCCCGGGCCCGGGCTGGGGCACAGCGCATGGGGGAGGGGAGCGAGTGTATGGGGCGTCTCTCTCTCTCTCTTGGGATGTGTCCCATGGGTGGGGTGGCGTGGTTAGTGGGGCGCTGAAGAAATCAGTCCCCTCCATCTCCTACCTCTGGAAAACGCCCAAGCCCTTGGAGAACTGCCGGCAACGCGACCGTGGGGGCCGGGACCCTCCTCTGTGTCCTCCTGTGGCCCAGTCCAAGGGGCCTGGGCCTGGCCGGGGCTGCATTGGACCCCGACCCCCCTGGCGTGTGGACTCGCTAAAAATCGGCGATTAGATATTGGATTCCAGCTTCATTGAGGTCATTTCACTAATGAGTGCACCGGAAAGAGTTTCCTAATCCATCTGTGAGGGTGGCAACTGAAAGAGAATTTTAAAGCTGACAGAATAGGCGAGGAAAGGCATAGGAGATTTCCACACCCAGTAAGGAAGCCTTTCCCGAAATGGAAGAAAGAAACGAGCAAACAGAGACACCGGTAGCCCGCCAGGATCAGAGTCTGCCCCCGAGAGAAAGTACCCTGACCAGGTTCACCCGTGGGTGGGTGGCGAGCTAGCGGCATTCAGAAGAGCGAGGCCCGCAGTCTGTGCAGAAGACACCTGCACTCGGGTGTGTGTGGCGGCACGATTCACAAGCAGCTCCAGATGTTAAGCCAAGGAGAAGCCAGGGAGTTCCCAACGCCCCAGGTGTCCTCAGCCCACGACTGGCTGCTGGGGGAATGCGAAGCCCGGCTCCTTGTCTCAGAGCGGGACAACCAGGAGGTGTGACGTACACCCCGGGGTTCCCAGGAGGATCAGGCTGAAGCTGGGACTTGGCCTCAAAGTGTCCCCTCGCACGGCCACCCCCTTCCCCTTCCTGCTCCTCTACTCCTGGTGCCCCTCCATCCAGGGGCCAGACCTTAAAGAGTCACCCGCAAGAGAATCCTGGTCCCAAAGGAGCCTTCTGGGGGACCCGTGCTGAGAGAGGTTGTGGGCATGGCCCGCTGGGGCTCTGCCCGACCCAGGGCTGAGAGATGCAACCTCCCAGCTCTGGGTCCCTGCAGGGGAAGCGTTGGCAAGCACAGGGCCAGTCCTCCAAAGGCCCAGGTGCAGGGAGCCCAGGCCAAGCAGCCTGTGGAAGAAGCCACCCCGGGAACACGACTGCAGGCCACGGCCCTTCCCACCTCCTCCTCCTCCTCCTCCTCCTGCTCCTCCACCCCCCCCCGACCTCCCACCCCCACCCCCGACATGGCGCAGGGCTCAGAGACACCTCAGACACTTGCTACCCAAAGTGCAAAGGGCATCAGTTGCTCCTCCAAACCCCCCCCCCCCCGCCCAGCAGACCGCGTTGTCCAGCCAGCCCCCGGGCCTCCCTGGGGTGCCCAGCACAAAAGTGCAGACAACCACCGGACCCTCAATCTCAGTTTTCGGATGTTTTTGCCACTCTAAGGACCCGCAGGCCAGCTGGGCCTTCTGGCAGGACAGAGAGCCCCGGAATCCGACGTGGAGAGCTGGGTGTACGTCCCCACGAGGAGGCGGTCCCCACCTCCGCGGCTCTCCCCTTGCGGGGGGGAAAAGCAGCCACGGGGCCTCAGAGAAGACACCAGGCTGGGCGCCCGCCCCACAGTGGGGGCACGTCCCCCGCAGGCCACTTAGCGACGGCCGCCGGCCGGCGGACGGTTGGGTGGCGCGAGACGCTGCGGCCGCCCTGCTACCGGGTTCCTGGGAGGGCGTCCTGGAACCAGCGTCCACACCAAGCCCTTGGAAGGCCCAGGCGACGGAGGAGCCCCGTCAGGCAGGGGCCGAGGACGGTGACGGCCCGGGCGGGGAGGAGCGTGTCAGGCAGGGGCAGAGGACGGTGACAGGTGACAGGCCGGGCGGGAAGGAGTCAGTCAGGCAGGGGCCGAGGAGGAGACGGGGCTGGGTAAGGGTTAGGGTTAGAGTCAGGGCACAAGTCACAATCGCAAAGACCTGGAAGCGACCCGAGTGCCCATCGACCCACGAGTGCGTAAATGAAATGTGGCGCGTGGACACCACGGAGTGCTATTCAGCTAGGAGGAGCAGCGGTGAGAGGGCACCTCTCGTGGTTCTCCTGGCCAGAGCTGGAACCCGTTCCAGTAAGCCAGGTAGCCCAAGAATGGACACACGAGCACCACGTGCTCGCGCTCACCAGCAAATGGGTACGAACCGACGGACACCCAAGTGGACACAGAGGAATCACCTTCATCGGGTGGGTGTCGGGCGGGTGGGGGGAGGGGATGGGCATACACCTCCATTAGGAATGGGGTGGGTGCGCACCGACTGGGGGATGGGCGCACTTGAGGCTCTGACCCGAGGGGGGAGGCTGGGAGAGGGCAACGTACCCGACCTTAACATTGGTACCCCCACAATACGCTGGAACAACATCAGAGGTTAATGAATAAGAACACAGGGGGGAGGGGGGCACGGGCAACACATGTCACCTTAATACTTGGACTCCCATCATCTGCTTGAAAAGAGAGAGAAAAGAAAATGCAATCATAGAGATAAGGGACACTTTTTAAACATAATGAATCCGAAGAGAAAAGTAAAAGGAGGCCTGTGGAGCAGGTCTGGGTGTGACTCCGGATCCCCCAACATCAGGTGCCACCACCAAAGATTCCTACGTGTAGCCCATAGAACCCCAAAAGCAACGGGACGAGTTCTGGTCACATACTCCCTCAAAATGACATCCTGGCCTTCTTCTGGAACTCCCTCCCCTCTCAGACTCTCAAGGTTTCCTCCAGCGTGTCGGTTCCCACAGAGCAGACCTTTGGTCTGAGACCTGACAGTCCAGAAGCCACGCATGCTGCCGCGTGACGGCGGTGTCGCGGCTTGGGACAAGAGGAGGCCCCACGGTGCGGGCTGGGGCGCCAGGCACCGCGGCGGGCGCTGAGGGTGGGGGTGACCCCCGCCCGGGGCCGCCGCCTCGCTCCCAGAGAGGGGACAGAACAAGAGGCAAAACAAAAAAAAAAAAAAAAAAAAAAGAAGCCTACGGCACCCGGTATTCCCAGGCGGTCTCCCATCCAAGTACTAACCAGGCCCGACCCTGCTTAGCTTCCGAGACCAGACGAGATCGGGCGCGTTCAGGGTGGTGTGGCCCTAGACGGCGGAGGGCGCCCCTGCCCCGCTCAAGAAGCCGAGCCTCTCTGCGCTTCCCCGCCGCCTCCTCCCGCCCCAGGCCCCGCGCCGGCGCTGACCCGCACCGGGCGGGCCTGTTGAGTTCACCGGCCGGGTCCGGCGGGCTCCGAGGGACGGGGGTGACAGGCGGGGCGGGGCGGGGCGGGCAGGGAGCGGCGGGCCGGGGTGGGGGGCTGTCTCTCTATACACACACACACACACACACACACACACACTCACACTCACTCACTCACACTCACACAAGATGCGCCTCCACGGCTGGACTCGCCAAGGTGGAGACCTTCCAGCCCCCTTCCTCTCCTCGCCTGGCCCACCCCCAGCTCGTGGCCGCCGCCGCCGCCGCCGCCGCCGCCGCCGCCGCCGCCGCCGCCGCCGATTGCGCACGCGCGGGTCGCCCGCCCTTTGACCCCAGGCAGGGGCCGCCCTCCCCGACAACCCCTTTCAGCTGCGCCCCCCACCCTGTGGGTGGGCTGCCGCCTATTCCCCCGGGCCCGGGCTGGGGCACAGCGCATGGGGGAGGGGAGCGAGTGTATGGGGCGTCTCTCTCTCTCTCTTGGGATGTGTCCCATGGGTGGGGTGGCGTGGTTAGTGGGGCGCTGAAGAAATCAGTCCCCTCCATCTCCTACCTCTGGAAAACGCCCAAGCCCTTGGAGAACTGCCGGCAACGCGACCGTGGGGGCCGGGACCCTCCTCTGTGTCCTCCTGTGGCCCAGTCCAAGGGGCCTGGGCCTGGCCGGGGCTGCATTGGACCCCGACCCCCCTGGCGTGTGGACTCGCTAAAAATCGGCGATTAGATATTGGATTCCAGCTTCATTGAGGTCATTTCACTAATGAGTGCACCGGAAAGAGTTTCCTAATCCATCTGTGAGGGTGGCAACTGAAAGAGAATTTTAAAGCTGACAGAATAGGCGAGGAAAGGCATAGGAGATTTCCACACCCAGTAAGGAAGCCTTTCCCGAAATGGAAGAAAGAAACGAGCAAACAGAGACACCGGTAGCCCGCCAGGATCAGAGTCTGCCCCCGAGAGAAAGTACCCTGACCAGGTTCACCCGTGGGTGGGTGGCGAGCTAGCGGCATTCAGAAGAGCGAGGCCCGCAGTCTGTGCAGAAGACACCTGCACTCGGGTGTGTGTGGCGGCACGATTCACAAGCAGCTCCAGATGTTAAGCCAAGGAGAAGCCAGGGAGTTCCCAACGCCCCAGGTGTCCTCAGCCCACGACTGGCTGCTGGGGGAATGCGAAGCCCGGCTCCTTGTCTCAGAGCGGGACAACCAGGAGGTGTGACGTACACCCCGGGGTTCCCAGGAGGATCAGGCTGAAGCTGGGACTTGGCCTCAAAGTGTCCCCTCGCACGGCCACCCCCTTCCCCTTCCTGCTCCTCTACTCCTGGTGCCCCTCCATCCAGGGGCCAGACCTTAAAGAGTCACCCGCAAGAGAATCCTGGTCCCAAAGGAGCCTTCTGGGGGACCCGTGCTGAGAGAGGTTGTGGGCATGGCCCGCTGGGGCTCTGCCCGACCCAGGGCTGAGAGATGCAACCTCCCAGCTCTGGGTCCCTGCAGGGGAAGCGTTGGCAAGCACAGGGCCAGTCCTCCAAAGGCCCAGGTGCAGGGAGCCCAGGCCAAGCAGCCTGTGGAAGAAGCCACCCCGGGAACACGACTGCAGGCCACGGCCCTTCCCACCTCCTCCTCCTCCTCCTCCTCCTGCTCCTCCACCCCCCCCCGACCTCCCACCCCCACCCCCGACATGGCGCAGGGCTCAGAGACACCTCAGACACTTGCTACCCAAAGTGCAAAGGGCATCAGTTGCTCCTCCAAACCCCCCCCCCGCCCAGCAGACCGCGTTGTCCAGCCAGCCCCCGGGCCTCCCTGGGGTGCCCAGCACAAAAGTGCAGACAACCACCGGACCCTCAATCTCAGTTTTCGGATGTTTTTGCCACTCTAAGGACCCGCAGGCCAGCTGGGCCTTCTGGCAGGACAGAGAGCCCCGGAATCCGACGTGGAGAGCTGGGTGTACGTCCCCACGAGGAGGCGGTCCCCACCTCCGCGGCTCTCCCCTTGCGGGGGGGAAAAGCAGCCACGGGGCCTCAGAGAAGACACCAGGCTGGGCGCCCGCCCCACAGTGGGGGCACGTCCCCCGCAGGCCACTTAGCGACGGCCGCCGGCCGGCGGACGGTTGGGTGGCGCGAGACGCTGCGGCCGCCCTGCTACCGGGTTCCTGGGAGGGCGTCCTGGAACCAGCGTCCACACCAAGCCCTTGGAAGGCCCAGGCGACGGAGGAGCCCCGTCAGGCAGGGGCCGAGGACGGTGACGGCCCGGGCGGGGAGGAGCGTGTCAGGCAGGGGCAGAGGATGGTGACAGGTGACAGGCCGGGCGGGAAGGAGTCAGTCAGGCAGGGGCCGAGGAGGAGACGGGGCTGGGTAAGGGTTAGGGTTAGAGTCAGGGCACAAGTCACAATCGCAAAGACCTGGAAGCGACCCGAGTGCCCATCGACCCACGAGTGCGTAAATGAAATGTGGCGCGTGGACACCACGGAGTGCTATTCAGCTAGGAGGAGCAGCGGTGAGAGGGCACCTCTCGTGGTTCTCCTGGCCAGAGCTGGAACCCGTTCCAGTAAGCCAGGTAGCCCAAGAATGGACACACGAGCACCACGTGCTCGCGCTCACCAGCAAATGGGTACGAACCGACGGACACCCAAGTGGACACAGAGGAATCACCTTCATCGGGTGGGTGTCGGGCGGGTGGGGGGAGGGGATGGGCATACACCTCCATTAGGAATGGGGTGGGTGCGCACCGACTGGGGGATGGGCGCACTTGAGGCTCTGACCCGAGGGGGGAGGCTGGGAGAGGGCAACGTACCCGACCTTAACATTGGTACCCCCACAATACGCTGGAACAACATCAGAGGTTAATGAATAAGAACACAGGGGGGAGGGGGGCACGGGCAACACATGTCACCTTAATACTTGGACTCCCATCATCTGCTTGAAAAGAGAGAGAAAAGAAAATGCAATCATAGAGATAAGAGACACTTTTTAAACATAATGAATCCGAAGAGAAAAGTAAAAGGAGGCCTGTGGAGCAGGTCTGGGTGTGACTCCGGATCCCCCAACATCAGGTGCCACCACCAAAGATTCCTACGTGTAGCCCATAGAACCCCAAAAGCAACGGGACGAGTTCTGGTCACATACTCCCTCAAAATGACATCCTGGCCTTCTTCTGGAACTCCCTCCCCTCTCAGACTCTCAAGGTTTCCTCCAGCGTGTCGGTTCCCACAGAGCAGACCTTTGGTCTGAGACCTGACAGTCCAGAAGCCACGCATGCTGCCGCGTGACGGCGGTGTCGCGGCTTGGGACAAGAGGAGGCCCCACGGTGCGGGCTGGGGCGCCAGGCACCGCGGCGGGCGCTGAGGGTGGGGGTGACCCCCGCCCGGGGCCGCCGCCTCGCTCCCAGAGAGGGGACAGAACAAGAGGCAAAACAAAAAAAAAAAAAAAAAAAAAAGAAGCCTACGGCACCCGGTATTCCCAGGCGGTCTCCCATCCAAGTACTAACCAGGCCCGACCCTGCTTAGCTTCCGAGACCAGACGAGATCGGGCGCGTTCAGGGTGGTGTGGCCCTAGACGGCGGAGGGCGCCCCTGCCCCGCTCAAGAAGCCGAGCCTCTCTGCGCTTCCCCGCCGCCTCCTCCCGCCCCAGGCCCCGCGCCGGCGCTGACCCGCACCGGGCGGGCCTGTTGAGTTCACCGGCCGGGTCCGGCGGGCTCCGAGGGACGGGGGTGACAGGCGGGGCGGGGCGGGGCGGGCAGGGAGCGGCGGGCCGGGGTGGGGGGCTGTCTCTCTATACACACACACACACACACACACACACACACTCACACTCACTCACTCACACTCACACAAGATGCGCCTCCACGGCTGGACTCGCCAAGGTGGAGACCTTCCAGCCCCCTTCCTCTCCTCGCCTGGCCCACCCCCAGCTCGTGGCCGCCGCCGCCGCCGCCGCCGCCGCCGCCGCCGCCGCCGCCGCCGCCGATTGCGCACGCGCGGGTCGCCCGCCCTTTGACCCCAGGCAGGGGCCGCCCTCCCCGACAACCCCTTTCAGCTGCGCCCCCCACCCTGTGGGTGGGCTGCCGCCTATTCCCCCGGGCCCGGGCTGGGGCACAGCGCATGGGGGAGGGGAGCGAGTGTATGGGGCGTCTCTCTCTCTCTCTTGGGATGTGTCCCATGGGTGGGGTGGCGTGGTTAGTGGGGCGCTGAAGAAATCAGTCCCCTCCATCTCCTACCTCTGGAAAACGCCCAAGCCCTTGGAGAACTGCCGGCAACGCGACCGTGGGGGCCGGGACCCTCCTCTGTGTCCTCCTGTGGCCCAGTCCAAGGGGCCTGGGCCTGGCCGGGGCTGCATTGGACCCCGACCCCCCTGGCGTGTGGACTCGCTAAAAATCGGCGATTAGATATTGGATTCCAGCTTCATTGAGGTCATTTCACTAATGAGTGCACCGGAAAGAGTTTCCTAATCCATCTGTGAGGGTGGCAACTGAAAGAGAATTTTAAAGCTGACAGAATAGGCGAGGAAAGGCATAGGAGATTTCCACACCCAGTAAGGAAGCCTTTCCCGAAATGGAAGAAAGAAACGAGCAAACAGAGACACCGGTAGCCCGCCAGGATCAGAGTCTGCCCCCGAGAGAAAGTACCCTGACCAGGTTCACCCGTGGGTGGGTGGCGAGCTAGCGGCATTCAGAAGAGCGAGGCCCGCAGTCTGTGCAGAAGACACCTGCACTCGGGTGTGTGTGGCGGCACGATTCACAAGCAGCTCCAGATGTTAAGCCAAGGAGAAGCCAGGGAGTTCCCAACGCCCCAGGTGTCCTCAGCCCACGACTGGCTGCTGGGGGAATGCGAAGCCCGGCTCCTTGTCTCAGAGCGGGACAACCAGGAGGTGTGACGTACACCCCGGGGTTCCCAGGAGGATCAGGCTGAAGCTGGGACTTGGCCTCAAAGTGTCCCCTCGCACGGCCACCCCCTTCCCCTTCCTGCTCCTCTACTCCTGGTGCCCCTCCATCCAGGGGCCAGACCTTAAAGAGTCACCCGCAAGAGAATCCTGGTCCCAAAGGAGCCTTCTGGGGGACCCGTGCTGAGAGAGGTTGTGGGCATGGCCCGCTGGGGCTCTGCCCGACCCAGGGCTGAGAGATGCAACCTCCCAGCTCTGGGTCCCTGCAGGGGAAGCGTTGGCAAGCACAGGGCCAGTCCTCCAAAGGCCCAGGTGCAGGGAGCCCAGGCCAAGCAGCCTGTGGAAGAAGCCACCCCGGGAACACGACTGCAGGCCACGGCCCTTCCCACCTCCTCCTCCTCCTCCTCCTCCTGCTCCTCCACCCCCCCCCGACCTCCCACCCCCACCCCCGACATGGCGCAGGGCTCAGAGACACCTCAGACACTTGCTACCCAAAGTGCAAAGGGCATCAGTTGCTCCTCCAAACCCCCCCCCCCGCCCAGCAGACCGCGTTGTCCAGCCAGCCCCCGGGCCTCCCTGGGGTGCCCAGCACAAAAGTGCAGACAACCACCGGACCCTCAATCTCAGTTTTCGGATGTTTTTGCCACTCTAAGGACCCGCAGGCCAGCTGGGCCTTCTGGCAGGACAGAGAGCCCCGGAATCCGACGTGGAGAGCTGGGTGTACGTCCCCACGAGGAGGCGGTCCCCACCTCCGCGGCTCTCCCCTTGCGGGGGGGAAAAGCAGCCACGGGGCCTCAGAGAAGACACCAGGCTGGGCGCCCGCCCCACAGTGGGGGCACGTCCCCCGCAGGCCACTTAGCGACGGCCGCCGGCCGGCGGACGGTTGGGTGGCGCGAGACGCTGCGGCCGCCCTGCTACCGGGTTCCTGGGAGGGCGTCCTGGAACCAGCGTCCACACCAAGCCCTTGGAAGGCCCAGGCGACGGAGGAGCCCCGTCAGGCAGGGGCCGAGGACGGTGACGGCCCGGGCGGGGAGGAGCGTGTCAGGCAGGGGCAGAGGACGGTGACAGGTGACAGGCCGGGCGGGAAGGAGTCAGTCAGGCAGGGGCCGAGGAGGAGACGGGGCTGGGTAAGGGTTAGGGTTAGAGTCAGGGCACAAGTCACAATCGCAAAGACCTGGAAGCGACCCGAGTGCCCATCGACCCACGAGTGCGTAAATGAAATGTGGCGCGTGGACACCACGGAGTGCTATTCAGCTAGGAGGAGCAGCGGTGAGAGGGCACCTCTCGTGGTTCTCCTGGCCAGAGCTGGAACCCGTTCCAGTAAGCCAGGTAGCCCAAGAATGGACACACGAGCACCACGTGCTCGCGCTCACCAGCAAATGGGTACGAACCGACGGACACCCAAGTGGACACAGAGGAATCACCTTCATCGGGTGGGTGTCGGGCGGGTGGGGGGAGGGGATGGGCATACACCTCCATTAGGAATGGGGTGGGTGCGCACCGACTGGGGGATGGGCGCACTTGAGGCTCTGACCCGAGGGGGGAGGCTGGGAGAGGGCAACGTACCCGACCTTAACATTGGTACCCCCACAATACGCTGGAACAACATCAGAGGTTAATGAATAAGAACACAGGGGGGAGGGGGGCACGGGCAACACATGTCACCTTAATACTTGGACTCCCATCATCTGCTTGAAAAGAGAGAGAAAAGAAAATGCAATCATAGAGATAAGGGACACTTTTTAAACATAATGAATCCGAAGAGAAAAGTAAAAGGAGGCCTGTGGAGCAGGTCTGGGTGTGACTCCGGATCCCCCAACATCAGGTGCCACCACCAAAGATTCCTACGTGTAGCCCATAGAACCCCAAAAGCAACGGGACGAGTTCTGGTCACATACTCCCTCAAAATGACATCCTGGCCTTCTTCTGGAACTCCCTCCCCTCTCAGACTCTCAAGGTTTCCTCCAGCGTGTCGGTTCCCACAGAGCAGACCTTTGGTCTGAGACCTGACAGTCCAGAAGCCACGCATGCTGCCGCGTGACGGCGGTGTCGCGGCTTGGGACAAGAGGAGGCCCCACGGTGCGGGCTGGGGCGCCAGGCACCGCGGCGGGCGCTGAGGGTGGGGGTGACCCCCGCCCGGGGCCGCCGCCTCGCTCCCAGAGAGGGGACAGAACAAGAGGCAAAACAAAAAAAAAAAAAAAAAAAAAAAGAAGCCTACGGCACCCGGTATTCCCAGGCGGTCTCCCATCCAAGTACTAACCAGGCCCGACCCTGCTTAGCTTCCGAGACCAGACGAGATCGGGCGCGTTCAGGGTGGTGTGGCCCTAGACGGCGGAGGGCACCCCTGCCCCGCTCAAGAAGCCGAGCCTCTCTGCGCTTCCCCGCCGCCTCCTCCCGCCCCAGGCCCCGCGCCGGCGCTGACCCGCACCGGGCGGGCCTGTTGAGTTCACCGGCCGGGTCCGGCGGGCTCCGAGGGACGGGGGTGACAGGCGGGGCGGGGCGGGGCGGGCAGGGAGCGGCGGGCCGGGGTGGGGGGCTGTCTCTCTATACACACACACACACACACACACACACACACTCACACTCACTCACTCACACTCACACAAGATGCGCCTCCACGGCTGGACTCGCCAAGGTGGAGACCTTCCAGCCCCCTTCCTCTCCTCGCCTGGCCCACCCCCAGCTCGTGGCCGCCCCCGCCGCCGCCGCCGCCGCCGCCGCCGCCGCCGCCGCCGATTGCGCACGCGCGGGTCGCCCGCCCTTTGACCCCAGGCAGGGGCCGCCCTCCCCGACAACCCCTTTCAGCTGCGCCCCCCACCCTGTGGGTGGGCTGCCGCCTATTCCCCCGGGCCCGGGCTGGGGCACAGCGCATGGGGGAGGGGAGCGAGTGTATGGGGCGTCTCTCTCTCTCTCTTGGGATGTGTCCCATGGGTGGGGTGGCGTGGTTAGTGGGGCGCTGAAGAAATCAGTCCCCTCCATCTCCTACCTCTGGAAAACGCCCAAGCCCTTGGAGAACTGCCGGCAACGCGACCGTGGGGGCCGGGACCCTCCTCTGTGTCCTCCTGTGGCCCAGTCCAAGGGGCCTGGGCCTGGCCGGGGCTGCATTGGACCCCGACCCCCCTGGCGTGTGGACTCGCTAAAAATCGGCGATTAGATATTGGATTCCAGCTTCATTGAGGTCATTTCACTAATGAGTGCACCGGAAAGAGTTTCCTAATCCATCTGTGAGGGTGGCAACTGAAAGAGAATTTTAAAGCTGACAGAATAGGCGAGGAAAGGCATAGGAGATTTCCACACCCAGTAAGGAAGCCTTTCCCGAAATGGAAGAAAGAAACGAGCAAACAGAGACACCGGTAGCCCGCCAGGATCAGAGTCTGCCCCCGAGAGAAAGTACCCTGACCAGGTTCACCCGTGGGTGGGTGGCGAGCTAGCGGCATTCAGAAGAGCGAGGCCCGCAGTCTGTGCAGAAGACACCTGCACTCGGGTGTGTGTGGCGGCACGATTCACAAGCAGCTCCAGATGTTAAGCCAAGGAGAAGCCAGGGAGTTCCCAACGCCCCAGGTGTCCTCAGCCCACGACTGGCTGCTGGGGGAATGCGAAGCCCGGCTCCTTGTCTCAGAGCGGGACAACCAGGAGGTGTGACGTACACCCCGGGGTTCCCAGGAGGATCAGGCTGAAGCTGGGACTTGGCCTCAAAGTGTCCCCTCGCACGGCCACCCCCTTCCCCTTCCTGCTCCTCTACTCCTGGTGCCCCTCCATCCAGGGGCCAGACCTTAAAGAGTCACCCGCAAGAGAATCCTGGTCCCAAAGGAGCCTTCTGGGGGACCCGTGCTGAGAGAGGTTGTGGGCATGGCCCGCTGGGGCTCTGCCCGACCCAGGGCTGAGAGATGCAACCTCCCAGCTCTGGGTCCCTGCAGGGGAAGCGTTGGCAAGCACAGGGCCAGTCCTCCAAAGGCCCAGGTGCAGGGAGCCCAGGCCAAGCAGCCTGTGGAAGAAGCCACCCCGGGAACACGACTGCAGGCCACGGCCCTTCCCACCTCCTCCTCCTCCTCCTCCTCCTGCTCCTCCACCCCCCCCCCGACCTCCCACCCCCACCCCCGACATGGCGCAGGGCTCAGAGACACCTCAGACACTTGCTACCCAAAGTGCAAAGGGCATCAGTTGCTCCTCCAAACCCCCCCCCCGCCCAGCAGACCGCGTTGTCCAGCCAGCCCCCGGGCCTCCCTGGGGTGCCCAGCACAAAAGTGCAGACAACCACCGGACCCTCAATCTCAGTTTTCGGATGTTTTTGCCACTCTAAGGACCCGCAGGCCAGCTGGGCCTTCTGGCAGGACAGAGAGCCCCGGAATCCGACGTGGAGAGCTGGGTGTACGTCCCCACGAGGAGGCGGTCCCCACCTCCGCGGCTCTCCCCTTGCGGGGGGGAAAAGCAGCCACGGGGCCTCAGAGAAGACACCAGGCTGGGCGCCCGCCCCACAGTGGGGGCACGTCCCCCGCAGGCCACTTAGCGACGGCCGCCGGCCGGCGGACGGTTGGGTGGCGCGAGACGCTGCGGCCGCCCTGCTACCGGGTTCCTGGGAGGGCGTCCTGGAACCAGCGTCCACACCAAGCCCTTGGAAGGCCCAGGCGACGGAGGAGCCCCGTCAGGCAGGGGCCGAGGACGGTGACGGCCCGGGCGGGGAGGAGCGTGTCAGGCAGGGGCAGAGGATGGTGACAGGTGACAGGCCGGGCGGGAAGGAGTCAGTCAGGCAGGGGCCGAGGAGGAGACGGGGCTGGGTAAGGGTTAGGGTTAGAGTCAGGGCACAAGTCACAATCGCAAAGACCTGGAAGCGACCCGAGTGCCCATCGACCCACGAGTGCGTAAATGAAATGTGGCGCGTGGACACCACGGAGTGCTATTCAGCTAGGAGGAGCAGCGGTGAGAGGGCACCTCTCGTGGTTCTCCTGGCCAGAGCTGGAACCCGTTCCAGTAAGCCAGGTAGCCCAAGAATGGACACACGAGCACCACGTGCTCGCGCTCACCAGCAAATGGGTACGAACCGACGGACACCCAAGTGGACACAGAGGAATCACCTTCATCGGGTGGGTGTCGGGCGGGTGGGGGGAGGGGATGGGCATACACCTCCATTAGGAATGGGGTGGGTGCGCACCGACTGGGGGATGGGCGCACTTGAGGCTCTGACCCGAGGGGGGAGGCTGGGAGAGGGCAACGTACCCGACCTTAACATTGGTACCCCCACAATACGCTGGAACAACATCAGAGGTTAATGAATAAGAACACAGGGGGGAGGGGGGCACGGGCAACACATGTCACCTTAATACTTGGACTCCCATCATCTGCTTGAAAAGAGAGAGAAAAGAAAATGCAATCATAGAGATAAGAGACACTTTTTAAACATAATGAATCCGAAGAGAAAAGTAAAAGGAGGCCTGTGGAGCAGGTCTGGGTGTGACTCCGGATCCCCCAACATCAGGTGCCACCACCAAAGATTCCTACGTGTAGCCCATAGAACCCCAAAAGCAACGGGACGAGTTCTGGTCACATACTCCCTCAAAATGACATCCTGGCCTTCTTCTGGAACTCCCTCCCCTCTCAGACTCTCAAGGTTTCCTCCAGCGTGTCGGTTCCCACAGAGCAGACCTTTGGTCTGAGACCTGACAGTCCAGAAGCCACGCATGCTGCCGCGTGACGGCGGTGTCGCGGCTTGGGACAAGAGGAGGCCCCACGGTGCGGGCTGGGGCGCCAGGCACCGCGGCGGGCGCTGAGGGTGGGGGTGACCCCCGCCCGGGGCCGCCGCCTCGCTCCCAGAGAGGGGACAGAACAAGAGGCAAAACAAAAAAAAAAAAAAAAAAAAAAGAAGCCTACGGCACCCGGTATTCCCAGGCGGTCTCCCATCCAAGTACTAACCAGGCCCGACCCTGCTTAGCTTCCGAGACCAGACGAGATCGGGCGCGTTCAGGGTGGTGTGGCCCTAGACGGCGGAGGGCGCCCCTGCCCCGCTCAAGAAGCCGAGCCTCTCTGCGCTTCCCCGCCGCCTCCTCCCGCCCCAGGCCCCGCGCCGGCGCTGACCCGCACCGGGCGGGCCTGTTGAGTTCACCGGCCGGGTCCGGCGGGCTCCGAGGGACGGGGGTGACAGGCGGGGCGGGGCGGGGCGGGCAGGGAGCGGCGGGCCGGGGTGGGGGGCTGTCTCTCTATACACACACACACACACACACACACACACACACTCACACTCACTCACTCACACTCACACAAGATGCGCCTCCACGGCTGGACTCGCCAAGGTGGAGACCTTCCAGCCCCCGTCCTCTCCTCGCCTGGCCCACCCCCAGCTCGTGGCCGCCCCCGCCGCCGCCGCCGCCGCCGCCGCCGCCGCCGCCGCCGCCGCCGCCGCCGCCGCCGATTGCGCACGCGCGGGTCGCCCGCCCTTTGACCCCAGGCAGGGGCCGCCCTCCCCGACAACCCCTTTCAGCTGCGCCCCCCACCCTGTGGGTGGGCTGCCGCCTATTCCCCCGGGCCCGGGCTGGGGCACAGCGCATGGGGGAGGGGAGCGAGTGTATGGGGCGTCTCTCTCTCTCTCTTGGGATGTGTCCCATGGGTGGGGTGGCGTGGTTAGTGGGGCGCTGAAGAAATCAGTCCCCTCCATCTCCTACCTCTGGAAAACGCCCAAGCCCTTGGAGAACTGCCGGCAACGCGACCGTGGGGGCCGGGACCCTCCTCTGTGTCCTCCTGTGGCCCAGTCCAAGGGGCCTGGGCCTGGCCGGGGCTGCATTGGACCCCGACCCCCCTGGCGTGTGGACTCGCTAAAAATCGGCGATTAGATATTGGATTCCAGCTTCATTGAGGTCATTTCACTAATGAGTGCACCGGAAAGAGTTTCCTAATCCATCTGTGAGGGTGGCAACTGAAAGAGAATTTTAAAGCTGACAGAATAGGCGAGGAAAGGCATAGGAGATTTCCACACCCAGTAAGGAAGCCTTTCCCGAAATGGAAGAAAGAAACGAGCAAACAGAGACACCGGTAGCCCGCCAGGATCAGAGTCTGCCCCCGAGAGAAAGTACCCTGACCAGGTTCACCCGTGGGTGGGTGGCGAGCTAGCGGCATTCAGAAGAGCGAGGCCCGCAGTCTGTGCAGAAGACACCTGCACTCGGGTGTGTGTGGCGGCACGATTCACAAGCAGCTCCAGATGTTAAGCCAAGGAGAAGCCAGGGAGTTCCCAACGCCCCAGGTGTCCTCAGCCCACGACTGGCTGCTGGGGGAATGCGAAGCCCGGCTCCTTGTCTCAGAGCGGGACAACCAGGAGGTGTGACGTACACCCCGGGGTTCCCAGGAGGATCAGGCTGAAGCTGGGACTTGGCCTCAAAGTGTCCCCTCGCACGGCCACCCCCTTCCCCTTCCTGCTCCTCTACTCCTGGTGCCCCTCCATCCAGGGGCCAGACCTTAAAGAGTCACCCGCAAGAGAATCCTGGTCCCAAAGGAGCCTTCTGGGGGACCCGTGCTGAGAGAGGTTGTGGGCATGGCCCGCTGGGGCTCTGCCCGACCCAGGGCTGAGAGATGCAACCTCCCAGCTCTGGGTCCCTGCAGGGGAAGCGTTGGCAAGCACAGGGCCAGTCCTCCAAAGGCCCAGGTGCAGGGAGCCCAGGCCAAGCAGCCTGTGGAAGAAGCCACCCCGGGAACACGACTGCAGGCCACGGCCCTTCCCACCTCCTCCTCCTCCTCCTCCTCCTGCTCCTCCACCCCCCCCCCCCGACCTCCCACCCCCACCCCCGACATGGCGCAGGGCTCAGAGACACCTCAGACACTTGCTACCCAAAGTGCAAAGGGCATCAGTTGCTCCTCCAAACCCCCCCCCCGCCCAGCAGACCGCGTTGTCCAGCCAGCCCCCGGGCCTCCCTGGGGTGCCCAGCACAAAAGTGCAGACAACCACCGGACCCTCAATCTCAGTTTTCGGATGTTTTTGCCACTCTAAGGACCCGCAGGCCAGCTGGGCCTTCTGGCAGGACAGAGAGCCCCGGAATCCGACGTGGAGAGCTGGGTGTACGTCCCCACGAGGAGGCGGTCCCCACCTCCGCGGCTCTCCCCTTGCGGGGGGGAAAAGCAGCCACGGGGCCTCAGAGAAGACACCAGGCTGGGCGCCCGCCCCACAGTGGGGGCACGTCCCCCGCAGGCCACTTAGCGACGGCCGCCGGCCGGCGGACGGTTGGGTGGCGCGAGACGCTGCGGCCGCCCTGCTACCGGGTTCCTGGGAGGGCGTCCTGGAACCAGCGTCCACACCAAGCCCTTGGAAGGCCCAGGCGACGGAGGAGCCCCATCAGGCAGGGGCCGAGGACGGTGACGGCCCGGGCGGGGAGGAGCGTGTCAGGCAGGGGCAGAGGACGGTGACAGGTGACAGGCCGGGCGGGAAGGAGTCAGTCAGGCAGGGGCCGAGGAGGAGACGGGGCTGGGTAAGGGTTAGGGTTAGAGTCAGGGCACAAGTCACAATCGCAAAGACCTGGAAGCGACCCGAGTGCCCATCGACCCACGAGTGCGTAAATGAAATGTGGCGCGTGGACACCACGGAGTGCTATTCAGCTAGGAGGAGCAGCGGTGAGAGGGCACCTCTCGTGGTTCTCCTGGCCAGAGCTGGAACCCGTTCCAGTAAGCCAGGTAGCCCAAGAATGGACACACGAGCACCACGTGCTCGCGCTCACCAGCAAATGGGTACGAACCGACGGACACCCAAGTGGACACAGAGGAATCACCTTCATCGGGTGGGTGTCGGGCGGGTGGGGGGAGGGGATGGGCATACACCTCCATTAGGAATGGGGTGGGTGCGCACCGACTGGGGGATGGGCGCACTTGAGGCTCTGACCCGAGGGGGGAGGCTGGGAGAGGGCAACGTACCCGACCTTAACATTGGTACCCCCACAATACGCTGGAACAACATCAGAGGTTAATGAATAAGAACACAGGGGGGAGGGGGGCACGGGCAACACATGTCACCTTAATACTTGGACTCCCATCATCTGCTTGAAAAGAGAGAGAAAAGAAAATGCAATCATAGAGATAAGGGACACTTTTTAAACATAATGAATCCGAAGAGAAAAGTAAAAGGAGGCCTGTGGAGCAGGTCTGGGTGTGACTCCGGATCCCCCAACATCAGGTGCCACCACCAAAGATTCCTACGTGTAGCCCATAGAACCCCAAAAGCAACGGGACGAGTTCTGGTCACATACTCCCTCAAAATGACATCCTGGCCTTCTTCTGGAACTCCCTCCCCTCTCAGACTCTCAAGGTTTCCTCCAGCGTGTCGGTTCCCACAGAGCAGACCTTTGGTCTGAGACCTGACAGTCCAGAAGCCACGCATGCTGCCGCGTGACGGCGGTGTCGCGGCTTGGGACAAGAGGAGGCCCCACGGTGCGGGCTGGGGCGCCAGGCACCGCGGCGGGCGCTGAGGGTGGGGGTGACCCCCGCCCGGGGCCGCCGCCTCGCTCCCAGAGAGGGGACAGAACAAGAGGCAAAACAAAAAAAAAAAAAAAAAAAAAAGAAGCCTACGGCACCCGGTATTCCCAGGCGGTCTCCCATCCAAGTACTAACCAGGCCCGACCCTGCTTAGCTTCCGAGACCAGACGAGATCGGGCGCGTTCAGGGTGGTGTGGCCCTAGACGGCGGAGGGCGCCCCTGCCCCGCTCAAGAAGCCGAGCCTCTCTGCGCTTCCCCGCCGCCTCCTCCCGCCCCAGGCCCCGCGCCGGCGCTGACCCGCACCGGGCGGGCCTGTTGAGTTCACCGGCCGGGTCCGGCGGGCTCCGAGGGACGGGGGTGACAGGCGGGGCGGGGCGGGGCGGGCAGGGAGCGGCGGGCCGGGGTGGGGGGCTGTCTCTCTATACACATACACACACACACACACACACACACACACACTCACACTCACTCACTCACACTCACACAAGATGCGCCTCCACGGCTGGACTCGCCAAGGTGGAGACCTTCCAGCCCCCTTCCTCTCCTCGCCTGGCCCACCCCCAGCTCGTGGCCGCCCCCGCCGCCGCCGCCGCCGCCGCCGCCGCCGCCGCCGCCGCCGCCGCCGCCGCCGCCGCCGCCGCCGCCGCCGCCGATTGCGCACGCGCGGGTCGCCCGCCCTTTGACCCCAGGCAGGGGCCGCCCTCCCCGACAACCCCTTTCAGCTGCGCCCCCCACCCTGTGGGTGGGCTGCCGCCTATTCCCCCGGGCCCGGGCTGGGGCACAGCGCATGGGGGAGGGGAGCGAGTGTATGGGGCGTCTCTCTCTCTCTCTTGGGATGTGTCCCATGGGTGGGGTGGCGTGGTTAGTGGGGCGCTGAAGAAATCAGTCCCCTCCATCTCCTACCTCTGGAAAACGCCCAAGCCCTTGGAGAACTGCCGGCAACGCGACCGTGGGGGCCGGGACCCTCCTCTGTGTCCTCCTGTGGCCCAGTCCAAGGGGCCTGGGCCTGGCCGGGGCTGCATTGGACCCCGACCCCCCTGGCGTGTGGACTCGCTAAAAATCGGCGATTAGATATTGGATTCCAGCTTCATTGAGGTCATTTCACTAATGAGTGCACCGGAAAGAGTTTCCTAATCCATCTGTGAGGGTGGCAACTGAAAGAGAATTTTAAAGCTGACAGAATAGGCGAGGAAAGGCATAGGAGATTTCCACACCCAGTAAGGAAGCCTTTCCCGAAATGGAAGAAAGAAACGAGCAAACAGAGACACCGGTAGCCCGCCAGGATCAGAGTCTGCCCCCGAGAGAAAGTACCCTGACCAGGTTCACCCGTGGGTGGGTGGCGAGCTAGCGGCATTCAGAAGAGCGAGGCCCGCAGTCTGTGCAGAAGACACCTGCACTCGGGTGTGTGTGGCGGCACGATTCACAAGCAGCTCCAGATGTTAAGCCAAGGAGAAGCCAGGGAGTTCCCAACGCCCCAGGTGTCCTCAGCCCACGACTGGCTGCTGGGGGAATGCGAAGCCCGGCTCCTTGTCTCAGAGCGGGACAACCAGGAGGTGTGACGTACACCCCGGGGTTCCCAGGAGGATCAGGCTGAAGCTGGGACTTGGCCTCAAAGTGTCCCCTCGCACGGCCACCCCCTTCCCCTTCCTGCTCCTCTACTCCTGGTGCCCCTCCATCCAGGGGCCAGACCTTAAAGAGTCACCCGCAAGAGAATCCTGGTCCCAAAGGAGCCTTCTGGGGGACCCGTGCTGAGAGAGGTTGTGGGCATGGCCCGCTGGGGCTCTGCCCGACCCAGGGCTGAGAGATGCAACCTCCCAGCTCTGGGTCCCTGCAGGGGAAGCGTTGGCAAGCACAGGGCCAGTCCTCCAAAGGCCCAGGTGCAGGGAGCCCAGGCCAAGCAGCCTGTGGAAGAAGCCACCCCGGGAACACGACTGCAGGCCACGGCCCTTCCCACCTCCTCCTCCTCCTCCTCCTCCTGCTCCTCCACCCCCCCCCCGACCTCCCACCCCCACCCCCGACATGGCGCAGGGCTCAGAGACACCTCAGACACTTGCTACCCAAAGTGCAAAGGGCATCAGTTGCTCCTCCAAACCCCCCCCCCCCCCGCCCAGCAGACCGCGTTGTCCAGCCAGCCCCCGGGCCTCCCTGGGGTGCCCAGCACAAAAGTGCAGACAACCACCGGACCCTCAATCTCAGTTTTCGGATGTTTTTGCCACTCTAAGGACCCGCAGGCCAGCTGGGCCTTCTGGCAGGACAGAGAGCCCCGGAATCCGACGTGGAGAGCTGGGTGTACGTCCCCACGAGGAGGCGGTCCCCACCTCCGCGGCTCTCCCCTTGCGGGGGGGAAAAGCAGCCACGGGGCCTCAGAGAAGACACCAGGCTGGGCGCCCGCCCCACAGTGGGGGCACGTCCCCCGCAGGCCACTTAGCGACGGCCGCCGGCCGGCGGACGGTTGGGTGGCGCGAGACGCTGCGGCCGCCCTGCTACCGGGTTCCTGGGAGGGCGTCCTGGAACCAGCGTCCACACCAAGCCCTTGGAAGGCCCAGGCGACGGAGGAGCCCCGTCAGGCAGGGGCCGAGGACGGTGACGGCCCGGGCGGGGAGGAGCGTGTCAGGCAGGGGCAGAGGACGGTGACAGGTGACAGGCCGGGCGGGAAGGAGTCAGTCAGGCAGGGGCCGAGGAGGAGACGGGGCTGGGTAAGGGTTAGGGTTAGAGTCAGGGCACAAGTCACAATCGCAAAGACCTGGAAGCGACCCGAGTGCCCATCGACCCACGAGTGCGTAAATGAAATGTGGCGCGTGGACACCACGGAGTGCTATTCAGCTAGGAGGAGCAGCGGTGAGAGGGCACCTCTCGTGGTTCTCCTGGCCAGAGCTGGAACCCGTTCCAGTAAGCCAGGTAGCCCAAGAATGGACACACGAGCACCACGTGCTCGCGCTCACCAGCAAATGGGTACGAACCGACGGACACCCAAGTGGACACAGAGGAATCACCTTCATCGGGTGGGTGTCGGGCGGGTGGGGGGAGGGGATGGGCATACACCTCCATTAGGAATGGGGTGGGTGCGCACCGACTGGGGGATGGGCGCACTTGAGGCTCTGACCCGAGGGGGGAGGCTGGGAGAGGGCAACGTACCCGACCTTAACATTGGTACCCCCACAATACGCTGGAACAACATCAGAGGTTAATGAATAAGAACACAGGGGGGAGGGGGGCACGGGCAACACATGTCACCTTAATACTTGGACTCCCATCATCTGCTTGAAAAGAGAGAGAAAAGAAAATGCAATCATAGAGATAAGGGACACTTTTTAAACATAATGAATCCGAAGAGAAAAGTAAAAGGAGGCCTGTGGAGCAGGTCTGGGTGTGACTCCGGATCCCCCAACATCAGGTGCCACCACCAAAGATTCCTACGTGTAGCCCATAGAACCCCAAAAGCAACGGGACGAGTTCTGGTCACATACTCCCTCAAAATGACATCCTGGCCTTCTTCTGGAACTCCCTCCCCTCTCAGACTCTCAAGGTTTCCTCCAGCGTGTCGGTTCCCACAGAGCAGACCTTTGGTCTGAGACCTGACAGTCCAGAAGCCACGCATGCTGCCGCGTGACGGCGGTGTCGCGGCTTGGGACAAGAGGAGGCCCCACGGTGCGGGCTGGGGCGCCAGGCACCGCGGCGGGCGCTGAGGGTGGGGGTGACCCCCGCCCGGGGCCGCCGCCTCGCTCCCAGAGAGGGGACAGAACAAGAGGCAAAACAAAAAAAAAAAAAAAAAAAAAAGAAGCCTACGGCACCCGGTATTCCCAGGCGGTCTCCCATCCAAGTACTAACCAGGCCCGACCCTGCTTAGCTTCCGAGACCAGACGAGATCGGGCGCGTTCAGGGTGGTGTGGCCCTAGACGGCGGAGGGCGCCCCTGCCCCGCTCAAGAAGCCGAGCCTCTCTGCGCTTCCCCGCCGCCTCCTCCCGCCCCAGGCCCCGCGCCGGCGCTGACCCGCACCGGGCGGGCCTGTTGAGTTCACCGGCCGGGTCCGGCGGGCTCCGAGGGACGGGGGTGACAGGCGGGGCGGGGCGGGGCGGGCAGGGAGCGGCGGGCCGGGGTGGGGGGCTGTCTCTCTATACACACACACACACACACACACACACACACTCACACTCACTCACTCACACTCACACAAGATGCGCCTCCACGGCTGGACTCGCCAAGGTGGAGACCTTCCAGCCCCCTTCCTCTCCTCGCCTGGCCCACCCCCAGCTCGTGGCCGCCCCCGCCGCCGCCGCCGCCGCCGCCGCCGATTGCGCACGCGCGGGTCGCCCGCCCTTTGACCCCAGGCAGGGGCCGCCCTCCCCGACAACCCCTTTCAGCTGCGCCCCCCACCCTGTGGGTGGGCTGCCGCCTATTCCCCCGGGCCCGGGCTGGGGCACAGCGCATGGGGGAGGGGAGCGAGTGTATGGGGCGTCTCTCTCTCTCTCTTGGGATGTGTCCCATGGGTGGGGTGGCGTGGTTAGTGGGGCGCTGAAGAAATCAGTCCCCTCCATCTCCTACCTCTGGAAAACGCCCAAGCCCTTGGAGAACTGCCGGCAACGCGACCGTGGGGGCCGGGACCCTCCTCTGTGTCCTCCTGTGGCCCAGTCCAAGGGGCCTGGGCCTGGCCGGGGCTGCATTGGACCCCGACCCCCCTGGCGTGTGGACTCGCTAAAAATCGGCGATTAGATATTGGATTCCAGCTTCATTGAGGTCATTTCACTAATGAGTGCACCGGAAAGAGTTTCCTAATCCATCTGTGAGGGTGGCAACTGAAAGAGAATTTTAAAGCTGACAGAATAGGCGAGGAAAGGCATAGGAGATTTCCACACCCAGTAAGGAAGCCTTTCCCGAAATGGAAGAAAGAAACGAGCAAACAGAGACACCGGTAGCCCGCCAGGATCAGAGTCTGCCCCCGAGAGAAAGTACCCTGACCAGGTTCACCCGTGGGTGGGTGGCGAGCTAGCGGCATTCAGAAGAGCGAGGCCCGCAGTCTGTGCAGAAGACACCTGCACTCGGGTGTGTGTGGCGGCACGATTCACAAGCAGCTCCAGATGTTAAGCCAAGGAGAAGCCAGGGAGTTCCCAACGCCCCAGGTGTCCTCAGCCCACGACTGGCTGCTGGGGGAATGCGAAGCCCGGCTCCTTGTCTCAGAGCGGGACAACCAGGAGGTGTGACGTACACCCCGGGGTTCCCAGGAGGATCAGGCTGAAGCTGGGACTTGGCCTCAAAGTGTCCCCTCGCACGGCCACCCCCTTCCCCTTCCTGCTCCTCTACTCCTGGTGCCCCTCCATCCAGGGGCCAGACCTTAAAGAGTCACCCGCAAGAGAATCCTGGTCCCAAAGGAGCCTTCTGGGGGACCCGTGCTGAGAGAGGTTGTGGGCATGGCCCGCTGGGGCTCTGCCCGACCCAGGGCTGAGAGATGCAACCTCCCAGCTCTGGGTCCCTGCAGGGGAAGCGTTGGCAAGCACAGGGCCAGTCCTCCAAAGGCCCAGGTGCAGGGAGCCCAGGCCAAGCAGCCTGTGGAAGAAGCCACCCCGGGAACACGACTGCAGGCCACGGCCCTTCCCACCTCCTCCTCCTCCTCCTCCTCCTGCTCCTCCACCCCCCCCCCGACCTCCCACCCCCACCCCCGACATGGCGCAGGGCTCAGAGACACCTCAGACACTTGCTACCCAAAGTGCAAAGGGCATCAGTTGCTCCTCCAAACCCCCCCCCCGCCCAGCAGACCGCGTTGTCCAGCCAGCCCCCGGGCCTCCCTGGGGTGCCCAGCACAAAAGTGCAGACAACCACCGGACCCTCAATCTCAGTTTTCGGATGTTTTTGCCACTCTAAGGACCCGCAGGCCAGCTGGGCCTTCTGGCAGGACAGAGAGCCCCGGAATCCGACGTGGAGAGCTGGGTGTACGTCCCCACGAGGAGGCGGTCCCCACCTCCGCGGCTCTCCCCTTGCGGGGGGGAAAAGCAGCCACGGGGCCTCAGAGAAGACACCAGGCTGGGCGCCCGCCCCACAGTGGGGGCACGTCCCCCGCAGGCCACTTAGCGACGGCCGCCGGCCGGCGGACGGTTGGGTGGCGCGAGACGCTGCGGCCGCCCTGCTACCGGGTTCCTGGGAGGGCGTCCTGGAACCAGCGTCCACACCAAGCCCTTGGAAGGCCCAGGCGACGGAGGAGCCCCGTCAGGCAGGGGCCGAGGACGGTGACGGCCCGGGCGGGGAGGAGCGTGTCAGGCAGGGGCAGAGGATGGTGACAGGTGACAGGCCGGGCGGGAAGGAGTCAGTCAGGCAGGGGCCGAGGAGGAGACGGGGCTGGGTAAGGGTTAGGGTTAGAGTCAGGGCACAAGTCACAATCGCAAAGACCTGGAAGCGACCCGAGTGCCCATCGACCCACGAGTGCGTAAATGAAATGTGGCGCGTGGACACCACGGAGTGCTATTCAGCTAGGAGGAGCAGCGGTGAGAGGGCACCTCTCGTGGTTCTCCTGGCCAGAGCTGGAACCCGTTCCAGTAAGCCAGGTAGCCCAAGAATGGACACACGAGCACCACGTGCTCGCGCTCACCAGCAAATGGGTACGAACCGACGGACACCCAAGTGGACACAGAGGAATCACCTTCATCGGGTGGGTGTCGGGCGGGTGGGGGGAGGGGATGGGCATACACCTCCATTAGGAATGGGGTGGGTGCGCACCGACTGGGGGATGGGCGCACTTGAGGCTCTGACCCGAGGGGGGAGGCTGGGAGAGGGCAACGTACCCGACCTTAACATTGGTACCCCCACAATACGCTGGAACAACATCAGAGGTTAATGAATAAGAACACAGGGGGGAGGGGGGCACGGGCAACACATGTCACCTTAATACTTGGACTCCCATCATCTGCTTGAAAAGAGAGAGAAAAGAAAATGCAATCATAGAGATAAGGGACACTTTTTAAACATAATGAATCCGAAGAGAAAAGTAAAAGGAGGCCTGTGGAGCAGGTCTGGGTGTGACTCCGGATCCCCCAACATCAGGTGCCACCACCAAAGATTCCTACGTGTAGCCCATAGAACCCCAAAAGCAACGGGACGAGTTCTGGTCACATACTCCCTCAAAATGACATCCTGGCCTTCTTCTGGAACTCCCTCCCCTCTCAGACTCTCAAGGTTTCCTCCAGCGTGTCGGTTCCCACAGAGCAGACCTTTGGTCTGAGACCTGACAGTCCAGAAGCCACGCATGCTGCCGCGTGACGGCGGTGTCGCGGCTTGGGACAAGAGGAGGCCCCACGGTGCGGGCTGGGGCGCCAGGCACCGCGGCGGGCGCTGAGGGTGGGGGTGACCCCCGCCCGGGGCCGCCGCCTCGCTCCCAGAGAGGGGACAGAACAAGAGGCAAAACAAAAAAAAAAAAAAAAAAAAAAGAAGCCTACGGCACCCGGTATTCCCAGGCGGTCTCCCATCCAAGTACTAACCAGGCCCGACCCTGCTTAGCTTCCGAGACCAGACGAGATCGGGCGCGTTCAGGGTGGTGTGGCCCTAGACGGCGGAGGGCGCCCCTGCCCCGCTCAAGAAGCCGAGCCTCTCTGCGCTTCCCCGCCGCCTCCTCCCGCCCCAGGCCCCGCGCCGGCGCTGACCCGCACCGGGCGGGCCTGTTGAGTTCACCGGCCGGGTCCGGCGGGCTCCGAGGGACGGGGGTGACAGGCGGGGCGGGGCGGGGCGGGCAGGGAGCGGCGGGCCGGGGTGGGGGGCTGTCTCTCTATACACACACACACACACACACACACACACACTCACACTCACTCACTCACACTCACACAAGATGCGCCTCCACGGCTGGACTCGCCAAGGTGGAGACCTTCCAGCCCCCTTCCTCTCCTCGCCTGGCCCACCCCCAGCTCGTGGCCGCCACCGCCGCCGCCGCCGCCGCCGATTGCGCACGCGCGGGTCGCCCGCCCTTTGACCCCAGGCAGGGGCCGCCCTCCCCGACAACCCCTTTCAGCTGCGCCCCCCACCCTGTGGGTGGGCTGCCGCCTATTCCCCCGGGCCCGGGCTGGGGCACAGCGCATGGGGGAGGGGAGCGAGTGTATGGGGCGTCTCTCTCTCTCTCTTGGGATGTGTCCCATGGGTGGGGTGGCGTGGTTAGTGGGGCGCTGAAGAAATCAGTCCCCTCCATCTCCTACCTCTGGAAAACGCCCAAGCCCTTGGAGAACTGCCGGCAACGCGACCGTGGGGGCCGGGACCCTCCTCTGTGTCCTCCTGTGGCCCAGTCCAAGGGGCCTGGGCCTGGCCGGGGCTGCATTGGACCCCGACCCCCCTGGCGTGTGGACTCGCTAAAAATCGGCGATTAGATATTGGATTCCAGCTTCATTGAGGTCATTTCACTAATGAGTGCACCGGAAAGAGTTTCCTAATCCATCTGTGAGGGTGGCAACTGAAAGAGAATTTTAAAGCTGACAGAATAGGCGAGGAAAGGCATAGGAGATTTCCACACCCAGTAAGGAAGCCTTTCCCGAAATGGAAGAAAGAAACGAGCAAACAGAGACACCGGTAGCCCGCCAGGATCAGAGTCTGCCCCCGAGAGAAAGTACCCTGACCAGGTTCACCCGTGGGTGGGTGGCGAGCTAGCGGCATTCAGAAGAGCGAGGCCCGCAGTCTGTGCAGAAGACACCTGCACTCGGGTGTGTGTGGCGGCACGATTCACAAGCAGCTCCAGATGTTAAGCCAAGGAGAAGCCAGGGAGTTCCCAACGCCCCAGGTGTCCTCAGCCCACGACTGGCTGCTGGGGGAATGCGAAGCCCGGCTCCTTGTCTCAGAGCGGGACAACCAGGAGGTGTGACGTACACCCCGGGGTTCCCAGGAGGATCAGGCTGAAGCTGGGACTTGGCCTCAAAGTGTCCCCTCGCACGGCCACCCCCTTCCCCTTCCTGCTCCTCTACTCCTGGTGCCCCTCCATCCAGGGGCCAGACCTTAAAGAGTCACCCGCAAGAGAATCCTGGTCCCAAAGGAGCCTTCTGGGGGACCCGTGCTGAGAGAGGTTGTGGGCATGGCCCGCTGGGGCTCTGCCCGACCCAGGGCTGAGAGATGCAACCTCCCAGCTCTGGGTCCCTGCAGGGGAAGCGTTGGCAAGCACAGGGCCAGTCCTCCAAAGGCCCAGGTGCAGGGAGCCCAGGCCAAGCAGCCTGTGGAAGAAGCCACCCCGGGAACACGACTGCAGGCCACGGCCCTTCCCACCTCCTCCTCCTCCTCCTCCTCCTGCTCCTCCACCCCCCCCCCCGACCTCCCACCCCCACCCCCGACATGGCGCAGGGCTCAGAGACACCTCAGACACTTGCTACCCAAAGTGCAAAGGGCATCAGTTGCTCCTCCAAACCCCCCCCCCGCCCAGCAGACCGCGTTGTCCAGCCAGCCCCCGGGCCTCCCTGGGGTGCCCAGCACAAAAGTGCAGACAACCACCGGACCCTCAATCTCAGTTTTCGGATGTTTTTGCCACTCTAAGGACCCGCAGGCCAGCTGGGCCTTCTGGCAGGACAGAGAGCCCCGGAATCCGACGTGGAGAGCTGGGTGTACGTCCCCACGAGGAGGCGGTCCCCACCTCCGCGGCTCTCCCCTTGCGGGGGGGAAAAGCAGCCACGGGGCCTCAGAGAAGACACCAGGCTGGGCGCCCGCCCCACAGTGGGGGCACGTCCCCCGCAGGCCACTTAGCGACGGCCGCCGGCCGGCGGACGGTTGGGTGGCGCGAGACGCTGCGGCCGCCCTGCTACCGGGTTCCTGGGAGGGCGTCCTGGAACCAGCGTCCACACCAAGCCCTTGGAAGGCCCAGGCGACGGAGGAGCCCCGTCAGGCAGGGGCCGAGGACGGTGACGGCCCGGGCGGGGAGGAGCGTGTCAGGCAGGGGCAGAGGATGGTGACAGGTGACAGGCCGGGCGGGAAGGAGTCAGTCAGGCAGGGGCCGAGGAGGAGACGGGGCTGGGTAAGGGTTAGGGTTAGAGTCAGGGCACAAGTCACAATCGCAAAGACCTG
Source organism: Microcebus murinus (assembly GCF_040939455.1). Lineage (NCBI taxonomy): Eukaryota > Metazoa > Chordata > Mammalia > Primates > Cheirogaleidae > Microcebus > Microcebus murinus. The sequence goes on along the minus strand of NW_027438980.1, from coordinate 44,268 downwards.
GAAGCGACCCGAGTGCCCATCGACCCACGAGTGCGTAAATGAAATGTGGCGCGTGGACACCACGGAGTGCTATTCAGCTAGGAGGAGCAGCGGTGAGAGGGCACCTCTCGTGGTTCTCCTGGCCAGAGCTGGAACCCGTTCCAGTAAGCCAGGTAGCCCAAGAATGGACACACGAGCACCACGTGCTCGCGCTCACCAGCAAATGGGTACGAACCGACGGACACCCAAGTGGACACAGAGGAATCACCTTCATCGGGTGGGTGTCGGGCGGGTGGGGGGAGGGGATGGGCATACACCTCCATTAGGAATGGGGTGGGTGCGCACCGACTGGGGGATGGGCGCACTTGAGGCTCTGACCCGAGGGGGGAGGCTGGGAGAGGGCAACGTACCCGACCTTAACATTGGTACCCCCACAATACGCTGGAACAACATCAGAGGTTAATGAATAAGAACACAGGGGGGAGGGGGGCACGGGCAACACATGTCACCTTAATACTTGGACTCCCATCATCTGCTTGAAAAGAGAGAGAAAAGAAAATGCAATCATAGAGATAAGGGACACTTTTTAAACATAATGAATCCGAAGAGAAAAGTAAAAGGAGGCCTGTGGAGCAGGTCTGGGTGTGACTCCGGATCCCCCAACATCAGGTGCCACCACCAAAGATTCCTACGTGTAGCCCATAGAACCCCAAAAGCAACGGGACGAGTTCTGGTCACATACTCCCTCAAAATGACATCCTGGCCTTCTTCTGGAACTCCCTCCCCTCTCAGACTCTCAAGGTTTCCTCCAGCGTGTCGGTTCCCACAGAGCAGACCTTTGGTCTGAGACCTGACAGTCCAGAAGCCACGCATGCTGCCGCGTGACGGCGGTGTCGCGGCTTGGGACAAGAGGAGGCCCCACGGTGCGGGCTGGGGCGCCAGGCACCGCGGCGGGCGCTGAGGGTGGGGGTGACCCCCGCCCGGGGCCGCCGCCTCGCTCCCAGAGAGGGGACAGAACAAGAGGCAAAACAAAAAAAAAAAAAAAAAAAAAAGAAGCCTACGGCACCCGGTATTCCCAGGCGGTCTCCCATCCAAGTACTAACCAGGCCCGACCCTGCTTAGCTTCCGAGACCAGACGAGATCGGGCGCGTTCAGGGTGGTGTGGCCCTAGACGGCGGAGGGCGCCCCTGCCCCGCTCAAGAAGCCGAGCCTCTCTGCGCTTCCCCGCCGCCTCCTCCCGCCCCAGGCCCCGCGCCGGCGCTGACCCGCACCGGGCGGGCCTGTTGAGTTCACCGGCCGGGTCCGGCGGGCTCCGAGGGACGGGGGTGACAGGCGGGGCGGGGCGGGGCGGGCAGGGAGCGGCGGGCCGGGGTGGGGGGCTGTCTCTCTATACACACACACACACACACACACACACACACTCACACTCACTCACTCACACTCACACAAGATGCGCCTCCACGGCTGGACTCGCCAAGGTGGAGACCTTCCAGCCCCCTTCCTCTCCTCGCCTGGCCCACCCCCAGCTCGTGGCCGCCCCCGCCGCCGCCGCCGCCGCCGCCGCCGCCGCCGCCGCCGATTGCGCACGCGCGGGTCGCCCGCCCTTTGACCCCAGGCAGGGGCCGCCCTCCCCGACAACCCCTTTCAGCTGCGCCCCCCACCCTGTGGGTGGGCTGCCGCCTATTCCCCCGGGCCCGGGCTGGGGCACAGCGCATGGGGGAGGGGAGCGAGTGTATGGGGCGTCTCTCTCTCTCTCTTGGGATGTGTCCCATGGGTGGGGTGGCGTGGTTAGTGGGGCGCTGAAGAAATCAGTCCCCTCCATCTCCTACCTCTGGAAAACGCCCAAGCCCTTGGAGAACTGCCGGCAACGCGACCGTGGGGGCCGGGACCCTCCTCTGTGTCCTCCTGTGGCCCAGTCCAAGGGGCCTGGGCCTGGCCGGGGCTGCATTGGACCCCGACCCCCCTGGCGTGTGGACTCGCTAAAAATCGGCGATTAGATATTGGATTCCAGCTTCATTGAGGTCATTTCACTAATGAGTGCACCGGAAAGAGTTTCCTAATCCATCTGTGAGGGTGGCAACTGAAAGAGAATTTTAAAGCTGACAGAATAGGCGAGGAAAGGCATAGGAGATTTCCACACCCAGTAAGGAAGCCTTTCCCGAAATGGAAGAAAGAAACGAGCAAACAGAGACACCGGTAGCCCGCCAGGATCAGAGTCTGCCCCCGAGAGAAAGTACCCTGACCAGGTTCACCCGTGGGTGGGTGGCGAGCTAGCGGCATTCAGAAGAGCGAGGCCCGCAGTCTGTGCAGAAGACACCTGCACTCGGGTGTGTGTGGCGGCACGATTCACAAGCAGCTCCAGATGTTAAGCCAAGGAGAAGCCAGGGAGTTCCCAACGCCCCAGGTGTCCTCAGCCCACGACTGGCTGCTGGGGGAATGCGAAGCCCGGCTCCTTGTCTCAGAGCGGGACAACCAGGAGGTGTGACGTACACCCCGGGGTTCCCAGGAGGATCAGGCTGAAGCTGGGACTTGGCCTCAAAGTGTCCCCTCGCACGGCCACCCCCTTCCCCTTCCTGCTCCTCTACTCCTGGTGCCCCTCCATCCAGGGGCCAGACCTTAAAGAGTCACCCGCAAGAGAATCCTGGTCCCAAAGGAGCCTTCTGGGGGACCCGTGCTGAGAGAGGTTGTGGGCATGGCCCGCTGGGGCTCTGCCCGACCCAGGGCTGAGAGATGCAACCTCCCAGCTCTGGGTCCCTGCAGGGGAAGCGTTGGCAAGCACAGGGCCAGTCCTCCAAAGGCCCAGGTGCAGGGAGCCCAGGCCAAGCAGCCTGTGGAAGAAGCCACCCCGGGAACACGACTGCAGGCCACGGCCCTTCCCACCTCCTCCTCCTCCTCCTCCTCCTGCTCCTCCACCCCCCCCCCGACCTCCCACCCCCACCCCCGACATGGCGCAGGGCTCAGAGACACCTCAGACACTTGCTACCCAAAGTGCAAAGGGCATCAGTTGCTCCTCCAAACCCCCCCCCCGCCCAGCAGACCGCGTTGTCCAGCCAGCCCCCGGGCCTCCCTGGGGTGCCCAGCACAAAAGTGCAGACAACCACCGGACCCTCAATCTCAGTTTTCGGATGTTTTTGCCACTCTAAGGACCCGCAGGCCAGCTGGGCCTTCTGGCAGGACAGAGAGCCCCGGAATCCGACGTGGAGAGCTGGGTGTACGTCCCCACGAGGAGGCGGTCCCCACCTCCGCGGCTCTCCCCTTGCGGGGGGGAAAAGCAGCCACGGGGCCTCAGAGAAGACACCAGGCTGGGCGCCCGCCCCACAGTGGGGGCACGTCCCCCGCAGGCCACTTAGCGACGGCCGCCGGCCGGCGGACGGTTGGGTGGCGCGAGACGCTGCGGCCGCCCTGCTACCGGGTTCCTGGGAGGGCGTCCTGGAACCAGCGTCCACACCAAGCCCTTGGAAGGCCCAGGCGACGGAGGAGCCCCGTCAGGCAGGGGCCGAGGACGGTGACGGCCCGGGCGGGGAGGAGCGTGTCAGGCAGGGGCAGAGGACGGTGACAGGTGACAGGCCGGGCGGGAAGGAGTCAGTCAGGCAGGGGCCGAGGAGGAGACGGGGCTGGGTAAGGGTTAGGGTTAGAGTCAGGGCACAAGTCACAATCGCAAAGACCTGGAAGCGACCCGAGTGCCCATCGACCCACGAGTGCGTAAATGAAATGTGGCGCGTGGACACCACGGAGTGCTATTCAGCTAGGAGGAGCAGCGGTGAGAGGGCACCTCTCGTGGTTCTCCTGGCCAGAGCTGGAACCCGTTCCAGTAAGCCAGGTAGCCCAAGAATGGACACACGAGCACCACGTGCTCGCGCTCACCAGCAAATGGGTACGAACCGACGGACACCCAAGTGGACACAGAGGAATCACCTTCATCGGGTGGGTGTCGGGCGGGTGGGGGGAGGGGATGGGCATACACCTCCATTAGGAATGGGGTGGGTGCGCACCGACTGGGGGATGGGCGCACTTGAGGCTCTGACCCGAGGGGGGAGGCTGGGAGAGGGCAACGTACCCGACCTTAACATTGGTACCCCCACAATACGCTGGAACAACATCAGAGGTTAATGAATAAGAACACAGGGGGGAGGGGGGCACGGGCAACACATGTCACCTTAATACTTGGACTCCCATCATCTGCTTGAAAAGAGAGAGAAAAGAAAATGCAATCATAGAGATAAGGGACACTTTTTAAACATAATGAATCCGAAGAGAAAAGTAAAAGGAGGCCTGTGGAGCAGGTCTGGGTGTGACTCCGGATCCCCCAACATCAGGTGCCACCACCAAAGATTCCTACGTGTAGCCCATAGAACCCCAAAAGCAACGGGACGAGTTCTGGTCACATACTCCCTCAAAATGACATCCTGGCCTTCTTCTGGAACTCCCTCCCCTCTCAGACTCTCAAGGTTTCCTCCAGCGTGTCGGTTCCCACAGAGCAGACCTTTGGTCTGAGACCTGACAGTCCAGAAGCCACGCATGCTGCCGCGTGACGGCGGTGTCGCGGCTTGGGACAAGAGGAGGCCCCACGGTGCGGGCTGGGGCGCCAGGCACCGCGGCGGGCGCTGAGGGTGGGGGTGACCCCCGCCCGGGGCCGCCGCCTCGCTCCCAGAGAGGGGACAGAACAAGAGGCAAAACAAAAAAAAAAAAAAAAAAAAAAGAAGCCTACGGCACCCGGTATTCCCAGGCGGTCTCCCATCCAAGTACTAACCAGGCCCGACCCTGCTTAGCTTCCGAGACCAGACGAGATCGGGCGCGTTCAGGGTGGTGTGGCCCTAGACGGCGGAGGGCGCCCCTGCCCCGCTCAAGAAGCCGAGCCTCTCTGCGCTTCCCCGCCGCCTCCTCCCGCCCCAGGCCCCGCGCCGGCGCTGACCCGCACCGGGCGGGCCTGTTGAGTTCACCGGCCGGGTCCGGCGGGCTCCGAGGGACGGGGGTGACAGGCGGGGCGGGGCGGGGCGGGCAGGGAGCGGCGGGCCGGGGTGGGGGGCTGTCTCTCTATACACACACACACACACACACACACACACACTCACACTCACTCACTCACACTCACACAAGATGCGCCTCCACGGCTGGACTCGCCAAGGTGGAGACCTTCCAGCCCCCTTCCTCTCCTCGCCTGGCCCACCCCCAGCTCGTGGCCGCCCCCGCCGCCGCCGCCGCCGCCGCCGCCGCCGCCGCCGCCGCCGCCGCCGCCGCCGCCGCCGCCGCCGCCGCCGCCGCCGATTGCGCACGCGCGGGTCGCCCGCCCTTTGACCCCAGGCAGGGGCCGCCCTCCCCGACAACCCCTTTCAGCTGCGCCCCCCACCCTGTGGGTGGGCTGCCGCCTATTCCCCCGGGCCCGGGCTGGGGCACAGCGCATGGGGGAGGGGAGCGAGTGTATGGGGCGTCTCTCTCTCTCTCTTGGGATGTGTCCCATGGGTGGGGTGGCGTGGTTAGTGGGGCGCTGAAGAAATCAGTCCCCTCCATCTCCTACCTCTGGAAAACGCCCAAGCCCTTGGAGAACTGCCGGCAACGCGACCGTGGGGGCCGGGACCCTCCTCTGTGTCCTCCTGTGGCCCAGTCCAAGGGGCCTGGGCCTGGCCGGGGCTGCATTGGACCCCGACCCCCCTGGCGTGTGGACTCGCTAAAAATCGGCGATTAGATATTGGATTCCAGCTTCATTGAGGTCATTTCACTAATGAGTGCACCGGAAAGAGTTTCCTAATCCATCTGTGAGGGTGGCAACTGAAAGAGAATTTTAAAGCTGACAGAATAGGCGAGGAAAGGCATAGGAGATTTCCACACCCAGTAAGGAAGCCTTTCCCGAAATGGAAGAAAGAAACGAGCAAACAGAGACACCGGTAGCCCGCCAGGATCAGAGTCTGCCCCCGAGAGAAAGTACCCTGACCAGGTTCACCCGTGGGTGGGTGGCGAGCTAGCGGCATTCAGAAGAGCGAGGCCCGCAGTCTGTGCAGAAGACACCTGCACTCGGGTGTGTGTGGCGGCACGATTCACAAGCAGCTCCAGATGTTAAGCCAAGGAGAAGCCAGGGAGTTCCCAACGCCCCAGGTGTCCTCAGCCCACGACTGGCTGCTGGGGGAATGCGAAGCCCGGCTCCTTGTCTCAGAGCGGGACAACCAGGAGGTGTGACGTACACCCCGGGGTTCCCAGGAGGATCAGGCTGAAGCTGGGACTTGGCCTCAAAGTGTCCCCTCGCACGGCCACCCCCTTCCCCTTCCTGCTCCTCTACTCCTGGTGCCCCTCCATCCAGGGGCCAGACCTTAAAGAGTCACCCGCAAGAGAATCCTGGTCCCAAAGGAGCCTTCTGGGGGACCCGTGCTGAGAGAGGTTGTGGGCATGGCCCGCTGGGGCTCTGCCCGACCCAGGGCTGAGAGATGCAACCTCCCAGCTCTGGGTCCCTGCAGGGGAAGCGTTGGCAAGCACAGGGCCAGTCCTCCAAAGGCCCAGGTGCAGGGAGCCCAGGCCAAGCAGCCTGTGGAAGAAGCCACCCCGGGAACACGACTGCAGGCCACGGCCCTTCCCACCTCCTCCTCCTCCTCCTCCTCCTGCTCCTCCACCCCCCCCCGACCTCCCACCCCCACCCCCGACATGGCGCAGGGCTCAGAGACACCTCAGACACTTGCTACCCAAAGTGCAAAGGGCATCAGTTGCTCCTCCAAACCCCCCCCCCCCCGCCCAGCAGACCGCGTTGTCCAGCCAGCCCCCGGGCCTCCCTGGGGTGCCCAGCACAAAAGTGCAGACAACCACCGGACCCTCAATCTCAGTTTTCGGATGTTTTTGCCACTCTAAGGACCCGCAGGCCAGCTGGGCCTTCTGGCAGGACAGAGAGCCCCGGAATCCGACGTGGAGAGCTGGGTGTACGTCCCCACGAGGAGGCGGTCCCCACCTCCGCGGCTCTCCCCTTGCGGGGGGGAAAAGCAGCCACGGGGCCTCAGAGAAGACACCAGGCTGGGCGCCCGCCCCACAGTGGGGGCACGTCCCCCGCAGGCCACTTAGCGACGGCCGCCGGCCGGCGGACGGTTGGGTGGCGCGAGACGCTGCGGCCGCCCTGCTACCGGGTTCCTGGGAGGGCGTCCTGGAACCAGCGTCCACACCAAGCCCTTGGAAGGCCCAGGCGACGGAGGAGCCCCGTCAGGCAGGGGCCGAGGACGGTGACGGCCCGGGCGGGGAGGAGCGTGTCAGGCAGGGGCAGAGGACGGTGACAGGTGACAGGCCGGGCGGGAAGGAGTCAGTCAGGCAGGGGCCGAGGAGGAGACGGGGCTGGGTAAGGGTTAGGGTTAGAGTCAGGGCACAAGTCACAATCGCAAAGACCTGGAAGCGACCCGAGTGCCCATCGACCCACGAGTGCGTAAATGAAATGTGGCGCGTGGACACCACGGAGTGCTATTCAGCTAGGAGGAGCAGCGGTGAGAGGGCACCTCTCGTGGTTCTCCTGGCCAGAGCTGGAACCCGTTCCAGTAAGCCAGGTAGCCCAAGAATGGACACACGAGCACCACGTGCTCGCGCTCACCAGCAAATGGGTACGAACCGACGGACACCCAAGTGGACACAGAGGAATCACCTTCATCGGGTGGGTGTCGGGCGGGTGGGGGGAGGGGATGGGCATACACCTCCATTAGGAATGGGGTGGGTGCGCACCGACTGGGGGATGGGCGCACTTGAGGCTCTGACCCGAGGGGGGAGGCTGGGAGAGGGCAACGTACCCGACCTTAACATTGGTACCCCCACAATACGCTGGAACAACATCAGAGGTTAATGAATAAGAACACAGGGGGGAGGGGGGCACGGGCAACACATGTCACCTTAATACTTGGACTCCCATCATCTGCTTGAAAAGAGAGAGAAAAGAAAATGCAATCATAGAGATAAGGGACACTTTTTAAACATAATGAATCCGAAGAGAAAAGTAAAAGGAGGCCTGTGGAGCAGGTCTGGGTGTGACTCCGGATCCCCCAACATCAGGTGCCACCACCAAAGATTCCTACGTGTAGCCCATAGAACCCCAAAAGCAACGGGACGAGTTCTGGTCACATACTCCCTCAAAATGACATCCTGGCCTTCTTCTGGAACTCCCTCCCCTCTCAGACTCTCAAGGTTTCCTCCAGCGTGTCGGTTCCCACAGAGCAGACCTTTGGTCTGAGACCTGACAGTCCAGAAGCCACGCATGCTGCCGCGTGACGGCGGTGTCGCGGCTTGGGACAAGAGGAGGCCCCACGGTGCGGGCTGGGGCGCCAGGCACCGCGGCGGGCGCTGAGGGTGGGGGTGACCCCCGCCCGGGGCCGCCGCCTCGCTCCCAGAGAGGGGACAGAACAAGAGGCAAAACAAAAAAAAAAAAAAAAAAAAAAGAAGCCTACGGCACCCGGTATTCCCAGGCGGTCTCCCATCCAAGTACTAACCAGGCCCGACCCTGCTTAGCTTCCGAGACCAGACGAGATCGGGCGCGTTCAGGGTGGTGTGGCCCTAGACGGCGGAGGGCGCCCCTGCCCCGCTCAAGAAGCCGAGCCTCTCTGCGCTTCCCCGCCGCCTCCTCCCGCCCCAGGCCCCGCGCCGGCGCTGACCCGCACCGGGCGGGCCTGTTGAGTTCACCGGCCGGGTCCGGCGGGCTCCGAGGGACGGGGGTGACAGGCGGGGCGGGGCGGGGCGGGTAGGGAGCGGCGGGCCGGGGTGGGGGGCTGTCTCTCTATACACACACACACACACACACACACACACACTCACACTCACTCACTCACACTCACACAAGATGCGCCTCCACGGCTGGACTCGCCAAGGTGGAGACCTTCCAGCCCCCTTCCTCTCCTCGCCTGGCCCACCCCCAGCTCGTGGCCGCCCCCGCCGCCGCCGCCGCCGCCGCCGCCGCCGCCGCCGCCGCCGCCGATTGCGCACGCGCGGGTCGCCCGCCCTTTGACCCCAGGCAGGGGCCGCCCTCCCCGACAACCCCTTTCAGCTGCGCCCCCCACCCTGTGGGTGGGCTGCCGCCTATTCCCCCGGGCCCGGGCTGGGGCACAGCGCATGGGGGAGGGGAGCGAGTGTATGGGGCGTCTCTCTCTCTCTCTTGGGATGTGTCCCATGGGTGGGGTGGCGTGGTTAGTGGGGCGCTGAAGAAATCAGTCCCCTCCATCTCCTACCTCTGGAAAACGCCCAAGCCCTTGGAGAACTGCCGGCAACGCGACCGTGGGGGCCGGGACCCTCCTCTGTGTCCTCCTGTGGCCCAGTCCAAGGGGCCTGGGCCTGGCCGGGGCTGCATTGGACCCCGACCCCCCTGGCGTGTGGACTCGCTAAAAATCGGCGATTAGATATTGGATTCCAGCTTCATTGAGGTCATTTCACTAATGAGTGCACCGGAAAGAGTTTCCTAATCCATCTGTGAGGGTGGCAACTGAAAGAGAATTTTAAAGCTGACAGAATAGGCGAGGAAAGGCATAGGAGATTTCCACACCCAGTAAGGAAGCCTTTCCCGAAATGGAAGAAAGAAACGAGCAAACAGAGACACCGGTAGCCCGCCAGGATCAGAGTCTGCCCCCGAGAGAAAGTACCCTGACCAGGTTCACCCGTGGGTGGGTGGCGAGCTAGCGGCATTCAGAAGAGCGAGGCCCGCAGTCTGTGCAGAAGACACCTGCACTCGGGTGTGTGTGGCGGCACGATTCACAAGCAGCTCCAGATGTTAAGCCAAGGAGAAGCCAGGGAGTTCCCAACGCCCCAGGTGTCCTCAGCCCACGACTGGCTGCTGGGGGAATGCGAAGCCCGGCTCCTTGTCTCAGAGCGGGACAACCAGGAGGTGTGACGTACACCCCGGGGTTCCCAGGAGGATCAGGCTGAAGCTGGGACTTGGCCTCAAAGTGTCCCCTCGCACGGCCACCCCCTTCCCCTTCCTGCTCCTCTACTCCTGGTGCCCCTCCATCCAGGGGCCAGACCTTAAAGAGTCACCCGCAAGAGAATCCTGGTCCCAAAGGAGCCTTCTGGGGGACCCGTGCTGAGAGAGGTTGTGGGCATGGCCCGCTGGGGCTCTGCCCGACCCAGGGCTGAGAGATGCAACCTCCCAGCTCTGGGTCCCTGCAGGGGAAGCGTTGGCAAGCACAGGGCCAGTCCTCCAAAGGCCCAGGTGCAGGGAGCCCAGGCCAAGCAGCCTGTGGAAGAAGCCACCCCGGGAACACGACTGCAGGCCACGGCCCTTCCCACCTCCTCCTCCTCCTCCTCCTCCTGCTCCTCCACCCCCCCCCCGACCTCCCACCCCCACCCCCGACATGGCGCAGGGCTCAGAGACACCTCAGACACTTGCTACCCAAAGTGCAAAGGGCATCAGTTGCTCCTCCAAACCCCCCCCCCGCCCTGCAGACCGCGTTGTCCAGCCAGCCCCCGGGCCTCCCTGGGGTGCCCAGCACAAAAGTGCAGACAACCACCGGACCCTCAATCTCAGTTTTCGGATGTTTTTGCCACTCTAAGGACCCGCAGGCCAGCTGGGCCTTCTGGCAGGACAGAGAGCCCCGGAATCCGACGTGGAGAGCTGGGTGTACGTCCCCACGAGGAGGCGGTCCCCACCTCCGCGGCTCTCCCCTTGCGGGGGGGAAAAGCAGCCACGGGGCCTCAGAGAAGACACCAGGCTGGGCGCCCGCCCCACAGTGGGGGCACGTCCCCCGCAGGCCACTTAGCGACGGCCGCCGGCCGGCGGACGGTTGGGTGGCGCGAGACGCTGCGGCCGCCCTGCTACCGGGTTCCTGGGAGGGCGTCCTGGAACCAGCGTCCACACCAAGCCCTTGGAAGGCCCAGGCGACGGAGGAGCCCCGTCAGGCAGGGGCCGAGGACGGTGACGGCCCGGGCGGGGAGGAGCGTGTCAGGCAGGGGCAGAGGACGGTGACAGGTGACAGGCCGGGCGGGAAGGAGTCAGTCAGGCAGGGGCCGAGGAGGAGACGGGGCTGGGTAAGGGTTAGGGTTAGAGTCAGGGCACAAGTCACAATCGCAAAGACCTGGAAGCGACCCGAGTGCCCATCGACCCACGAGTGCGTAAATGAAATGTGGCGCGTGGACACCACGGAGTGCTATTCAGCTAGGAGGAGCAGCGGTGAGAGGGCACCTCTCGTGGTTCTCCTGGCCAGAGCTGGAACCCGTTCCAGTAAGCCAGGTAGCCCAAGAATGGACACACGAGCACCACGTGCTCGCGCTCACCAGCAAATGGGTACGAACCGACGGACACCCAAGTGGACACAGAGGAATCACCTTCATCGGGTGGGTGTCGGGCGGGTGGGGGGAGGGGATGGGCATACACCTCCATTAGGAATGGGGTGGGTGCGCACCGACTGGGGGATGGGCGCACTTGAGGCTCTGACCCGAGGGGGGAGGCTGGGAGAGGGCAACGTACCCGACCTTAACATTGGTACCCCCACAATACGCTGGAACAACATCAGAGGTTAATGAATAAGAACACAGGGGGGAGGGGGGCACGGGCAACACATGTCACCTTAATACTTGGACTCCCATCATCTGCTTGAAAAGAGAGAGAAAAGAAAATGCAATCATAGAGATAAGGGACACTTTTTAAACATAATGAATCCGAAGAGAAAAGTAAAAGGAGGCCTGTGGAGCAGGTCTGGGTGTGACTCCGGATCCCCCAACATCAGGTGCCACCACCAAAGATTCCTACGTGTAGCCCATAGAACCCCAAAAGCAACGGGACGAGTTCTGGTCACATACTCCCTCAAAATGACATCCTGGCCTTCTTCTGGAACTCCCTCCCCTCTCAGACTCTCAAGGTTTCCTCCAGCGTGTCGGTTCCCACAGAGCAGACCTTTGGTCTGAGACCTGACAGTCCAGAAGCCACGCATGCTGCCGCGTGACGGCGGTGTCGCGGCTTGGGACAAGAGGAGGCCCCACGGTGCGGGCTGGGGCGCCAGGCACCGCGGCGGGCGCTGAGGGTGGGGGTGACCCCCGCCCGGGGCCGCCGCCTCGCTCCCAGAGAGGGGACAGAACAAGAGGCAAAACAAAAAAAAAAAAAAAAAAAAAAGAAGCCTACGGCACCCGGTATTCCCAGGCGGTCTCCCATCCAAGTACTAACCAGGCCCGACCCTGCTTAGCTTCCGAGACCAGACGAGATCGGGCGCGTTCAGGGTGGTGTGGCCCTAGACGGCGGAGGGCGCCCCTGCCCCGCTCAAGAAGCCGAGCCTCTCTGCGCTTCCCCGCCGCCTCCTCCCGCCCCAGGCCCCGCGCCGGCGCTGACCCGCACCGGGCGGGCCTGTTGAGTTCACCGGCCGGGTCCGGCGGGCTCCGAGGGACGGGGGTGACAGGCGGGGCGGGGCGGGGCGGGCAGGGAGCGGCGGGCCGGGGTGGGGGGCTGTCTCTCTATACACACACACACACACACACACACACACACACTCACACTCACTCACTCACACTCACACAAGATGCGCCTCCACGGCTGGACTCGCCAAGGTGGAGACCTTCCAGCCCCCTTCCTCTCCTCGCCTGGCCCACCCCCAGCTCGTGGCCGCCCCCGCCGCCGCCGCCGCCGCCGCCGCCGCCGCCGCCGCCGCCGCCGATTGCGCACGCGCGGGTCGCCCGCCCTTTGACCCCAGGCAGGGGCCGCCCTCCCCGACAACCCCTTTCAGCTGCGCCCCCCACCCTGTGGGTGGGCTGCCGCCTATTCCCCCGGGCCCGGGCTGGGGCACAGCGCATGGGGGAGGGGAGCGAGTGTATGGGGCGTCTCTCTCTCTCTCTTGGGATGTGTCCCATGGGTGGGGTGGCGTGGTTAGTGGGGCGCTGAAGAAATCAGTCCCCTCCATCTCCTACCTCTGGAAAACGCCCAAGCCCTTGGAGAACTGCCGGCAACGCGACCGTGGGGGCCGGGACCCTCCTCTGTGTCCTCCTGTGGCCCAGTCCAAGGGGCCTGGGCCTGGCCGGGGCTGCATTGGACCCCGACCCCCCTGGCGTGTGGACTCGCTAAAAATCGGCGATTAGATATTGGATTCCAGCTTCATTGAGGTCATTTCACTAATGAGTGCACCGGAAAGAGTTTCCTAATCCATCTGTGAGGGTGGCAACTGAAAGAGAATTTTAAAGCTGACAGAATAGGCGAGGAAAGGCATAGGAGATTTCCACACCCAGTAAGGAAGCCTTTCCCGAAATGGAAGAAAGAAACGAGCAAACAGAGACACCGGTAGCCCGCCACGATCAGAGTCTGCCCCCGAGAGAAAGTACCCTGACCAGGTTCACCCGTGGGTGGGTGGCGAGCTAGCGGCATTCAGAAGAGCGAGGCCCGCAGTCTGTGCAGAAGACACCTGCACTCGGGTGTGTGTGGCGGCACGATTCACAAGCAGCTCCAGATGTTAAGCCAAGGAGAAGCCAGGGAGTTCCCAACGCCCCAGGTGTCCTCAGCCCACGACTGGCTGCTGGGGGAATGCGAAGCCCGGCTCCTTGTCTCAGAGCGGGACAACCAGGAGGTGTGACGTACACCCCGGGGTTCCCAGGAGGATCAGGCTGAAGCTGGGACTTGGCCTCAAAGTGTCCCCTCGCACGGCCACCCCCTTCCCCTTCCTGCTCCTCTACTCCTGGTGCCCCTCCATCCAGGGGCCAGACCTTAAAGAGTCACCCGCAAGAGAATCCTGGTCCCAAAGGAGCCTTCTGGGGGACCCGTGCTGAGAGAGGTTGTGGGCATGGCCCGCTGGGGCTCTGCCCGACCCAGGGCTGAGAGATGCAACCTCCCAGCTCTGGGTCCCTGCAGGGGAAGCGTTGGCAAGCACAGGGCCAGTCCTCCAAAGGCCCAGGTGCAGGGAGCCCAGGCCAAGCAGCCTGTGGAAGAAGCCACCCCGGGAACACGACTGCAGGCCACGGCCCTTCCCACCTCCTCCTCCTCCTCCTCCTCCTGCTCCTCCACCCCCCCCCGACCTCCCACCCCCACCCCCGACATGGCGCAGGGCTCAGAGACACCTCAGACACTTGCTACCCAAAGTGCAAAGGGCATCAGTTGCTCCTCCAAACCCCCCCCCCGCCCAGCAGACCGCGTTGTCCAGCCAGCCCCCGGGCCTCCCTGGGGTGCCCAGCACAAAAGTGCAGACAACCACCGGACCCTCAATCTCAGTTTTCGGATGTTTTTGCCACTCTAAGGACCCGCAGGCCAGCTGGGCCTTCTGGCAGGACAGAGAGCCCCGGAATCCGACGTGGAGAGCTGGGTGTACGTCCCCACGAGGAGGCGGTCCCCACCTCCGCGGCTCTCCCCTTGCGGGGGGGGAAAAGCAGCCACGGGGCCTCAGAGAAGACACCAGGCTGGGCGCCCGCCCCACAGTGGGGGCACGTCCCCCGCAGGCCACTTAGCGACGGCCGCCGGCCGGCGGACGGTTGGGTGGCGCGAGACGCTGCGGCCGCCCTGCTACCGGGTTCCTGGGAGGGCGTCCTGGAACCAGCGTCCACACCAAGCCCTTGGAAGGCCCAGGCGACGGAGGAGCCCCGTCAGGCAGGGGCCGAGGACGGTGACGGCCCGGGCGGGGAGGAGCGTGTCAGGCAGGGGCAGAGGACGGTGACAGGTGACAGGCCGGGCGGGAAGGAGTCAGTCAGGCAGGGGCCGAGGAGGAGACGGGGCTGGGTAAGGGTTAGGGTTAGAGTCAGGGCACAAGTCACAATCGCAAAGACCTGGAAGCGACCCGAGTGCCCATCGACCCACGAGTGCGTAAATGAAATGTGGCGCGTGGACACCACGGAGTGCTATTCAGCTAGGAGGAGCAGCGGTGAGAGGGCACCTCTCGTGGTTCTCCTGGCCAGAGCTGGAACCCGTTCCAGTAAGCCAGGTAGCCCAAGAATGGACACACGAGCACCACGTGCTCGCGCTCACCAGCAAATGGGTACGAACCGACGGACACCCAAGTGGACACAGAGGAATCACCTTCATCGGGTGGGTGTCGGGCGGGTGGGGGGAGGGGATGGGCATACACCTCCATTAGGAATGGGGTGGGTGCGCACCGACTGGGGGATGGGCGCACTTGAGGCTCTGACCCGAGGGGGGAGGCTGGGAGAGGGCAACGTACCCGACCTTAACATTGGTACCCCCACAATACGCTGGAACAACATCAGAGGTTAATGAATAAGAACACAGGGGGGAGGGGGGCACGGGCAACACATGTCACCTTAATACTTGGACTCCCATCATCTGCTTGAAAAGAGAGAGAAAAGAAAATGCAATCATAGAGATAAGGGACACTTTTTAAACATAATGAATCCGAAGAGAAAAGTAAAAGGAGGCCTGTGGAGCAGGTCTGGGTGTGACTCCGGATCCCCCAACATCAGGTGCCACCACCAAAGATTCCTACGTGTAGCCCATAGAACCCCAAAAGCAACGGGACGAGTTCTGGTCACATACTCCCTCAAAATGACATCCTGGCCTTCTTCTGGAACTCCCTCCCCTCTCAGACTCTCAAGGTTTCCTCCAGCGTGTCGGTTCCCACAGAGCAGACCTTTGGTCTGAGACCTGACAGTCCAGAAGCCACGCATGCTGCCGCGTGACGGCGGTGTCGCGGCTTGGGACAAGAGGAGGCCCCACGGTGCGGGCTGGGGCGCCAGGCACCGCGGCGGGCGCTGAGGGTGGGGGTGACCCACGCCCGGGGCCGCCGCCTCGCTCCCAGAGAGGGGACAGAACAAGAGGCAAAACAAAAAAAAAAAAAAAAAAAAAAGAAGCCTACGGCACCCGGTATTCCCAGGCGGTCTCCCATCCAAGTACTAACCAGGCCCGACCCTGCTTAGCTTCCGAGACCAGACGAGATCGGGCGCGTTCAGGGTGGTGTGGCCCTAGACGGCGGAGGGCGCCCCTGCCCCGCTCAAGAAGCCGAGCCTCTCTGCGCTTCCCCGCCGCCTCCTCCCGCCCCAGGCCCCGCGCCGGCGCTGACCCGCACCGGGCGGGCCTGTTGAGTTCACCGGCCGGGTCCGGCGGGCTCCGAGGGACGGGGGTGACAGGCGGGGCGGGGCGGGGCGGGCAGGGAGCGGCGGGCCGGGGTGGGGGGCTGTCTCTCTATACACACACACACACACACACACACACACTCACACTCACTCACTCACACTCACACAAGATGCGCCTCCACGGCTGGACTCGCCAAGGTGGAGACCTTCCAGCCCCCTTCCTCTCCTCGCCTGGCCCACCCCCAGCTCGTGGCCGCCCCCGCCGCCGCCGCCGCCGCCGCCGCCGCCGCCGCCGCCGATTGCGCACGCGCGGGTCGCCCGCCCTTTGACCCCAGGCAGGGGCCGCCCTCCCCGACAACCCCTTTCAGCTGCGCCCCCCACCCTGTGGGTGGGCTGCCGCCTATTCCCCCGGGCCCGGGCTGGGGCACAGCGCATGGGGGAGGGGAGCGAGTGTATGGGGCGTCTCTCTCTCTCTCTTGGGATGTGTCCCATGGGTGGGGTGGCGTGGTTAGTGGGGCGCTGAAGAAATCAGTCCCCTCCATCTCCTACCTCTGGAAAACGCCCAAGCCCTTGGAGAACTGCCGGCAACGCGACCGTGGGGGCCGGGACCCTCCTCTGTGTCCTCCTGTGGCCCAGTCCAAGGGGCCTGGGCCTGGCCGGGGCTGCATTGGACCCCGACCCCCCTGGCGTGTGGACTCGCTAAAAATCGGCGATTAGATATTGGATTCCAGCTTCATTGAGGTCATTTCACTAATGAGTGCACCGGAAAGAGTTTCCTAATCCATCTGTGAGGGTGGCAACTGAAAGAGAATTTTAAAGCTGACAGAATAGGCGAGGAAAGGCATAGGAGATTTCCACACCCAGTAAGGAAGCCTTTCCCGAAATGGAAGAAAGAAACGAGCAAACAGAGACACCGGTAGCCCGCCAGGATCAGAGTCTGCCCCCGAGAGAAAGTACCCTGACCAGGTTCACCCGTGGGTGGGTGGCGAGCTAGCGGCATTCAGAAGAGCGAGGCCCGCAGTCTGTGCAGAAGACACCTGCACTCGGGTGTGTGTGGCGGCACGATTCACAAGCAGCTCCAGATGTTAAGCCAAGGAGAAGCCAGGGAGTTCCCAACGCCCCAGGTGTCCTCAGCCCACGACTGGCTGCTGGGGGAATGCGAAGCCCGGCTCCTTGTCTCAGAGCGGGACAACCAGGAG
This sequence comes from Microcebus murinus, assembly GCF_040939455.1. Classification (NCBI taxonomy): domain Eukaryota; kingdom Metazoa; phylum Chordata; class Mammalia; order Primates; family Cheirogaleidae; genus Microcebus; species Microcebus murinus. The sequence goes on along the minus strand of NW_027438980.1, from coordinate 27,169 downwards.
GTGTGACGTACACCCCGGGGTTCCCAGGAGGATCAGGCTGAAGCTGGGACTTGGCCTCAAAGTGTCCCCTCGCACGGCCACCCCCTTCCCCTTCCTGCTCCTCTACTCCTGGTGCCCCTCCATCCAGGGGCCAGACCTTAAAGAGTCACCCGCAAGAGAATCCTGGTCCCAAAGGAGCCTTCTGGGGGACCCGTGCTGAGAGAGGTTGTGGGCATGGCCCGCTGGGGCTCTGCCCGACCCAGGGCTGAGAGATGCAACCTCCCAGCTCTGGGTCCCTGCAGGGGAAGCGTTGGCAAGCACAGGGCCAGTCCTCCAAAGGCCCAGGTGCAGGGAGCCCAGGCCAAGCAGCCTGTGGAAGAAGCCACCCCGGGAACACGACTGCAGGCCACGGCCCTTCCCACCTCCTCCTCCTCCTCCTCCTCCTGCTCCTCCACCCCCCCCCCCCCGACCTCCCACCCCCACCCCCGACATGGCGCAGGGCTCAGAGACACCTCAGACACTTGCTACCCAAAGTGCAAAGGGCATCAGTTGCTCCTCCAAACCCCCCCCCCGCCCAGCAGACCGCGTTGTCCAGCCAGCCCCCGGGCCTCCCTGGGGTGCCCAGCACAAAAGTGCAGACAACCACCGGACCCTCAATCTCAGTTTTCGGATGTTTTTGCCACTCTAAGGACCCGCAGGCCAGCTGGGCCTTCTGGCAGGACAGAGAGCCCCGGAATCCGACGTGGAGAGCTGGGTGTACGTCCCCACGAGGAGGCGGTCCCCACCTCCGCGGCTCTCCCCTTGCGGGGGGGAAAAGCAGCCACGGGGCCTCAGAGAAGACACCAGGCTGGGCGCCCGCCCCACAGTGGGGGCACGTCCCCCGCAGGCCACTTAGCGACGGCCGCCGGCCGGCGGACGGTTGGGTGGCGCGAGACGCTGCGGCCGCCCTGCTACCGGGTTCCTGGGAGGGCGTCCTGGAACCAGCGTCCACACCAAGCCCTTGGAAGGCCCAGGCGACGGAGGAGCCCCGTCAGGCAGGGGCCGAGGACGGTGACGGCCCGGGCGGGGAGGAGCGTGTCAGGCAGGGGCAGAGGACGGTGACAGGTGACAGGCCGGGCGGGAAGGAGTCAGTCAGGCAGGGGCCGAGGAGGAGACGGGGCTGGGTAAGGGTTAGGGTTAGAGTCAGGGCACAAGTCACAATCGCAAAGACCTGGAAGCGACCCGAGTGCCCATCGACCCACGAGTGCGTAAATGAAATGTGGCGCGTGGACACCACGGAGTGCTATTCAGCTAGGAGGAGCAGCGGTGAGAGGGCACCTCTCGTGGTTCTCCTGGCCAGAGCTGGAACCCGTTCCAGTAAGCCAGGTAGCCCAAGAATGGACACACGAGCACCACGTGCTCGCGCTCACCAGCAAATGGGTACGAACCGACGGACACCCAAGTGGACACAGAGGAATCACCTTCATCGGGTGGGTGTCGGGCGGGTGGGGGGAGGGGATGGGCATACACCTCCATTAGGAATGGGGTGGGTGCGCACCGACTGGGGGATGGGCGCACTTGAGGCTCTGACCCGAGGGGGGAGGCTGGGAGAGGGCAACGTACCCGACCTTAACATTGGTACCCCCACAATACGCTGGAACAACATCAGAGGTTAATGAATAAGAACACAGGGGGGAGGGGGGCACGGGCAACACATGTCACCTTAATACTTGGACTCCCATCATCTGCTTGAAAAGAGAGAGAAAAGAAAATGCAATCATAGAGATAAGGGACACTTTTTAAACATAATGAATCCGAAGAGAAAAGTAAAAGGAGGCCTGTGGAGCAGGTCTGGGTGTGACTCCGGATCCCCCAACATCAGGTGCCACCACCAAAGATTCCTACGTGTAGCCCATAGAACCCCAAAAGCAACGGGACGAGTTCTGGTCACATACTCCCTCAAAATGACATCCTGGCCTTCTTCTGGAACTCCCTCCCCTCTCAGACTCTCAAGGTTTCCTCCAGCGTGTCGGTTCCCACAGAGCAGACCTTTGGTCTGAGACCTGACAGTCCAGAAGCCACGCATGCTGCCGCGTGACGGCGGTGTCGCGGCTTGGGACAAGAGGAGGCCCCACGGTGCGGGCTGGGGCGCCAGGCACCGCGGCGGGCGCTGAGGGTGGGGGTGACCCCCGCCCGGGGCCGCCGCCTCGCTCCCAGAGAGGGGACAGAACAAGAGGCAAAACAAAAAAAAAAAAAAAAAAAAAAGAAGCCTACGGCACCCGGTATTCCCAGGCGGTCTCCCATCCAAGTACTAACCAGGCCCGACCCTGCTTAGCTTCCGAGACCAGACGAGATCGGGCGCGTTCAGGGTGGTGTGGCCCTAGACGGCGGAGGGCGCCCCTGCCCCGCTCAAGAAGCCGAGCCTCTCTGCGCTTCCCCGCCGCCTCCTCCCGCCCCAGGCCCCGCGCCGGCGCTGACCCGCACCGGGCGGGCCTGTTGAGTTCACCGGCCGGGTCCGGCGGGCTCCGAGGGACGGGGGTGACAGGCGGGGCGGGGCGGGGCGGGCAGGGAGCGGCGGGCCGGGGTGGGGGGCTGTCTCTCTATACACACACACACACACACACACACACACACTCACACTCACTCACTCACACTCACACAAGATGCGCCTCCACGGCTGGACTCGCCAAGGTGGAGACCTTCCAGCCCCCTTCCTCTCCTCGCCTGGCCCACCCCCAGCTCGTGGCCGCCCCCGCCGCCGCCGCCGCCGCCGCCGCCGCCGCCGCCGCCGCCGCCGATTGCGCACGCGCGGGTCGCCCGCCCTTTGACCCCAGGCAGGGGCCGCCCTCCCCGACAACCCCTTTCAGCTGCGCCCCCCACCCTGTGGGTGGGCTGCCGCCTATTCCCCCGGGCCCGGGCTGGGGCACAGCGCATGGGGGAGGGGAGCGAGTGTATGGGGCGTCTCTCTCTCTCTCTTGGGATGTGTCCCATGGGTGGGGTGGCGTGGTTAGTGGGGCGCTGAAGAAATCAGTCCCCTCCATCTCCTACCTCTGGAAAACGCCCAAGCCCTTGGAGAACTGCCGGCAACGCGACCGTGGGGGCCGGGACCCTCCTCTGTGTCCTCCTGTGGCCCAGTCCAAGGGGCCTGGGCCTGGCCGGGGCTGCATTGGACCCCGACCCCCCTGGCGTGTGGACTCGCTAAAAATCGGCGATTAGATATTGGATTCCAGCTTCATTGAGGTCATTTCACTAATGAGTGCACCGGAAAGAGTTTCCTAATCCATCTGTGAGGGTGGCAACTGAAAGAGAATTTTAAAGCTGACAGAATAGGCGAGGAAAGGCATAGGAGATTTCCACACCCAGTAAGGAAGCCTTTCCCGAAATGGAAGAAAGAAACGAGCAAACAGAGACACCGGTAGCCCGCCAGGATCAGAGTCTGCCCCCGAGAGAAAGTACCCTGACCAGGTTCACCCGTGGGTGGGTGGCGAGCTAGCGGCATTCAGAAGAGCGAGGCCCGCAGTCTGTGCAGAAGACACCTGCACTCGGGTGTGTGTGGCGGCACGATTCACAAGCAGCTCCAGATGTTAAGCCAAGGAGAAGCCAGGGAGTTCCCAACGCCCCAGGTGTCCTCAGCCCACGACTGGCTGCTGGGGGAATGCGAAGCCCGGCTCCTTGTCTCAGAGCGGGACAACCAGGAGGTGTGACGTACACCCCGGGGTTCCCAGGAGGATCAGGCTGAAGCTGGGACTTGGCCTCAAAGTGTCCCCTCGCACGGCCACCCCCTTCCCCTTCCTGCTCCTCTACTCCTGGTGCCCCTCCATCCAGGGGCCAGACCTTAAAGAGTCACCCGCAAGAGAATCCTGGTCCCAAAGGAGCCTTCTGGGGGACCCGTGCTGAGAGAGGTTGTGGGCATGGCCCGCTGGGGCTCTGCCCGACCCAGGGCTGAGAGATGCAACCTCCCAGCTCTGGGTCCCTGCAGGGGAAGCGTTGGCAAGCACAGGGCCAGTCCTCCAAAGGCCCAGGTGCAGGGAGCCCAGGCCAAGCAGCCTGTGGAAGAAGCCACCCCGGGAACACGACTGCAGGCCACGGCCCTTCCCACCTCCTCCTCCTCCTCCTCCTCCTGCTCCTCCACCCCCCCCGACCTCCCACCCCCACCCCCGACATGGCGCAGGGCTCAGAGACACCTCAGACACTTGCTACCCAAAGTGCAAAGGGCATCAGTTGCTCCTCCAAACCCCCCCCCCGCCCAGCAGACCGCGTTGTCCAGCCAGCCCCCGGGCCTCCCTGGGGTGCCCAGCACAAAAGTGCAGACAACCACCGGACCCTCAATCTCAGTTTTCGGATGTTTTTGCCACTCTAAGGACCCGCAGGCCAGCTGGGCCTTCTGGCAGGACAGAGAGCCCCGGAATCCGACGTGGAGAGCTGGGTGTACGTCCCCACGAGGAGGCGGTCCCCACCTCCGCGGCTCTCCCCTTGCGGGGGGGAAAAGCAGCCACGGGGCCTCAGAGAAGACACCAGGCTGGGCGCCCGCCCCACAGTGGGGGCACGTCCCCCGCAGGCCACTTAGCGACGGCCGCCGGCCGGCGGACGGTTGGGTGGCGCGAGACGCTGCGGCCGCCCTGCTACCGGGTTCCTGGGAGGGCGTCCTGGAACCAGCGTCCACACCAAGCCCTTGGAAGGCCCAGGCGACGGAGGAGCCCCGTCAGGCAGGGGCCGAGGACGGTGACGGCCCGGGCGGGGAGGAGCGTGTCAGGCAGGGGCAGAGGACGGTGACAGGTGACAGGCCGGGCGGGAAGGAGTCAGTCAGGCAGGGGCCGAGGAGGAGACGGGGCTGGGTAAGGGTTAGGGTTAGAGTCAGGGCACAAGTCACAATCGCAAAGACCTGGAAGCGACCCGAGTGCCCATCGACCCACGAGTGCGTAAATGAAATGTGGCGCGTGGACACCACGGAGTGCTATTCAGCTAGGAGGAGCAGCGGTGAGAGGGCACCTCTCGTGGTTCTCCTGGCCAGAGCTGGAACCCGTTCCAGTAAGCCAGGTAGCCCAAGAATGGACACACGAGCACCACGTGCTCGCGCTCACCAGCAAATGGGTACGAACCGACGGACACCCAAGTGGACACAGAGGAATCACCTTCATCGGGTGGGTGTCGGGCGGGTGGGGGGAGGGGATGGGCATACACCTCCATTAGGAATGGGGTGGGTGCGCACCGACTGGGGGATGGGCGCACTTGAGGCTCTGACCCGAGGGGGGAGGCTGGGAGAGGGCAACGTACCCGACCTTAACATTGGTACCCCCACAATACGCTGGAACAACATCAGAGGTTAATGAATAAGAACACAGGGGGGAGGGGGGCACGGGCAACACATGTCACCTTAATACTTGGACTCCCATCATCTGCTTGAAAAGAGAGAGAAAAGAAAATGCAATCATAGAGATAAGGGACACTTTTTAAACATAATGAATCCGAAGAGAAAAGTAAAAGGAGGCCTGTGGAGCAGGTCTGGGTGTGACTCCGGATCCCCCAACATCAGGTGCCACCACCAAAGATTCCTACGTGTAGCCCATAGAACCCCAAAAGCAACGGGACGAGTTCTGGTCACATACTCCCTCAAAATGACATCCTGGCCTTCTTCTGGAACTCCCTCCCCTCTCAGACTCTCAAGGTTTCCTCCAGCGTGTCGGTTCCCACAGAGCAGACCTTTGGTCTGAGACCTGACAGTCCAGAAGCCACGCATGCTGCCGCGTGACGGCGGTGTCGCGGCTTGGGACAAGAGGAGGCCCCACGGTGCGGGCTGGGGCGCCAGGCACCGCGGCGGGCGCTGAGGGTGGGGGTGACCCCCGCCCGGGGCCGCCGCCTCGCTCCCAGAGAGGGGACAGAACAAGAGGCAAAACAAAAAAAAAAAAAAAAAAAAAAGAAGCCTACGGCACCCGGTATTCCCAGGCGGTCTCCCATCCAAGTACTAACCAGGCCCGACCCTGCTTAGCTTCCGAGACCAGACGAGATCGGGCGCGTTCAGGGTGGTGTGGCCCTAGACGGCGGAGGGCGCCCCTGCCCCGCTCAAGAAGCCGAGCCTCTCTGCGCTTCCCCGCCGCCTCCTCCCGCCCCAGGCCCCGCGCCGGCGCTGACCCGCACCGGGCGGGCCTGTTGAGTTCACCGGCCGGGTCCGGCGGGCTCCGAGGGACGGGGGTGACAGGCGGGGCGGGGCGGGGCGGGCAGGGAGCGGCGGGCCGGGGTGGGGGGCTGTCTCTCTATACACACACACACACACACACACACACACACTCACACTCACTCACTCACACTCACACAAGATGCGCCTCCACGGCTGGACTCGCCAAGGTGGAGACCTTCCAGCCCCCTTCCTCTCCTCGCCTGGCCCACCCCCAGCTCGTGGCCGCCCCCGCCGCCGCCGCCGCCGCCGCCGCCGCCGCCGCCGCCGCCGCCGATTGCGCACGCGCGGGTCGCCCGCCCTTTGACCCCAGGCAGGGGCCGCCCTCCCCGACAACCCCTTTCAGCTGCGCCCCCCACCCTGTGGGTGGGCTGCCGCCTATTCCCCCGGGCCCGGGCTGGGGCACAGCGCATGGGGGAGGGGAGCGAGTGTATGGGGCGTCTCTCTCTCTCTCTTGGGATGTGTCCCATGGGTGGGGTGGCGTGGTTAGTGGGGCGCTGAAGAAATCAGTCCCCTCCATCTCCTACCTCTGGAAAACGCCCAAGCCCTTGGAGAACTGCCGGCAACGCGACCGTGGGGGCCGGGACCCTCCTCTGTGTCCTCCTGTGGCCCAGTCCAAGGGGCCTGGGCCTGGCCGGGGCTGCATTGGACCCCGACCCCCCTGGCGTGTGGACTCGCTAAAAATCGGCGATTAGATATTGGATTCCAGCTTCATTGAGGTCATTTCACTAATGAGTGCACCGGAAAGAGTTTCCTAATCCATCTGTGAGGGTGGCAACTGAAAGAGAATTTTAAAGCTGACAGAATAGGCGAGGAAAGGCATAGGAGATTTCCACACCCAGTAAGGAAGCCTTTCCCGAAATGGAAGAAAGAAACGAGCAAACAGAGACACGGGTAGCCCGCCAGGATCAGAGTCTGCCCCCGAGAGAAAGTACCCTGACCAGGTTCACCCGTGGGTGGGTGGCGAGCTAGCGGCATTCAGAAGAGCGAGGCCCGCAGTCTGTGCAGAAGACACCTGCACTCGGGTGTGTGTGGCGGCACGATTCACAAGCAGCTCCAGATGTTAAGCCAAGGAGAAGCCAGGGAGTTCCCAACGCCCCAGGTGTCCTCAGCCCACGACTGGCTGCTGGGGGAATGCGAAGCCCGGCTCCTTGTCTCAGAGCGGGACAACCAGGAGGTGTGACGTACACCCCGGGGTTCCCAGGAGGATCAGGCTGAAGCTGGGACTTGGCCTCAAAGTGTCCCCTCGCACGGCCACCCCCTTCCCCTTCCTGCTCCTCTACTCCTGGTGCCCCTCCATCCAGGGGCCAGACCTTAAAGAGTCACCCGCAAGAGAATCCTGGTCCCAAAGGAGCCTTCTGGGGGACCCGTGCTGAGAGAGGTTGTGGGCATGGCCCGCTGGGGCTCTGCCCGACCCAGGGCTGAGAGATGCAACCTCCCAGCTCTGGGTCCCTGCAGGGGAAGCGTTGGCAAGCACAGGGCCAGTCCTCCAAAGGCCCAGGTGCAGGGAGCCCAGGCCAAGCAGCCTGTGGAAGAAGCCACCCCGGGAACACGACTGCAGGCCACGGCCCTTCCCACCTCCTCCTCCTCCTCCTCCTCCTGCTCCTCCACCCCCCCCACGACCTCCCACCCCCACCCCCGACATGGCGCAGGGCTCAGAGACACCTCAGACACTTGCTACCCAAAGTGCAAAGGGCATCAGTTGCTCCTCCAAACCCCCCCCCCCCGCCCAGCAGACCGCGTTGTCCAGCCAGCCCCCGGGCCTCCCTGGGGTGCCCAGCACAAAAGTGCAGACAACCACCGGACCCTCAATCTCAGTTTTCGGATGTTTTTGCCACTCTAAGGACCCGCAGGCCAGCTGGGCCTTCTGGCAGGACAGAGAGCCCCGGAATCCGACGTGGAGAGCTGGGTGTACGTCCCCACGAGGAGGCGGTCCCCACCTCCGCGGCTCTCCCCTTGCGGGGGGGAAAAGCAGCCACGGGGCCTCAGAGAAGACACCAGGCTGGGCGCCCGCCCCACAGTGGGGGCACGTCCCCCGCAGGCCACTTAGCGACGGCCGCCGGCCGGCGGACGGTTGGGTGGCGCGAGACGCTGCGGCCGCCCTGCTACCAGGTTCCTGGGAGGGCGTCCTGGAACCAGCGTCCACACCAAGCCCTTGGAAGGCCCAGGCGACGGAGGAGCCCCGTCAGGCAGGGGCCGAGGACGGTGACGGCCCGGGCGGGGAGGAGCGTGTCAGGCAGGGGCAGAGGACGGTGACAGGTGACAGGCCGGGCGGGAAGGAGTCAGTCAGGCAGGGGCCGAGGAGGAGACGGGGCTGGGTAAGGGTTAGGGTTAGAGTCAGGGCACAAGTCACAATCGCAAAGACCTGGAAGCGACCCGAGTGCCCATCGACCCACGAGTGCGTAAATGAAATGTGGCGCGTGGACACCACGGAGTGCTATTCAGCTAGGAGGAGCAGCGGTGAGAGGGCACCTCTCGTGGTTCTCCTGGCCAGAGCTGGAACCCGTTCCAGTAAGCCAGGTAGCCCAAGAATGGACACACGAGCACCACGTGCTCGCGCTCACCAGCAAATGGGTACGAACCGACGGACACCCAAGTGGACACAGAGGAATCACCTTCATCGGGTGGGTGTCGGGCGGGTGGGGGGAGGGGATGGGCATACACCTCCATTAGGAATGGGGTGGGTGCGCACCGACTGGGGGATGGGCGCACTTGAGGCTCTGACCCGAGGGGGGAGGCTGGGAGAGGGCAACGTACCCGACCTTAACATTGGTACCCCCACAATACGCTGGAACAACATCAGAGGTTAATGAATAAGAACACAGGGGGGAGGGGGGCACGGGCAACACATGTCACCTTAATACTTGGACTCCCATCATCTGCTTGAAAAGAGAGAGAAAAGAAAATGCAATCATAGAGATAAGGGACACTTTTTAAACATAATGAATCCGAAGAGAAAAGTAAAAGGAGGCCTGTGGAGCAGGTCTGGGTGTGACTCCGGATCCCCCAACATCAGGTGCCACCACCAAAGATTCCTACGTGTAGCCCATAGAACCCCAAAAGCAACGGGACGAGTTCTGGTCACATACTCCCTCAAAATGACATCCTGGCCTTCTTCTGGAACTCCCTCCCCTCTCAGACTCTCAAGGTTTCCTCCAGCGTGTCGGTTCCCACAGAGCAGACCTTTGGTCTGAGACCTGACAGTCCAGAAGCCACGCATGCTGCCGCGTGACGGCGGTGTCGCGGCTTGGGACAAGAGGAGGCCCCACGGTGCGGGCTGGGGCGCCAGGCACCGCGGCGGGCGCTGAGGGTGGGGGTGACCCCCGCCCGGGGCCGCCGCCTCGCTCCCAGAGAGGGGACAGAACAAGAGGCAAAACAAAAAAAAAAAAAAAAAAAAAAGAAGCCTACGGCACCCGGTATTCCCAGGCGGTCTCCCATCCAAGTACTAACCAGGCCCGACCCTGCTTAGCTTCCGAGACCAGACGAGATCGGGCGCGTTCAGGGTGGTGTGGCCCTAGACGGCGGAGGGCGCCCCTGCCCCGCTCAAGAAGCCGAGCCTCTCTGCGCTTCCCCGCCGCCTCCTCCCGCCCCAGGCCCCGCGCCGGCGCTGACCCGCACCGGGCGGGCCTGTTGAGTTCACCGGCCGGGTCCGGCGGGCTCCGAGGGACGGGGGTGACAGGCGGGGCGGGGCGGGGCGGGCAGGGAGCGGCGGGCCGGGGTGGGGGGCTGTCTCTCTATACACACACACACACACACACACACACACACTCACACTCACTCACTCACACTCACACAAGATGCGCCTCCACGGCTGGACTCGCCAAGGTGGAGACCTTCCAGCCCCCTTCCTCTCCTCGCCTGGCCCACCCCCAGCTCGTGGCCGCCCCCGCCGCCGCCGCCGCCGCCGCCGCCGCCGCCGCCGCCGCCGCCGCCGCCGCCGCCGATTGCGCACGCGCGGGTCGCCCGCCCTTTGACCCCAGGCAGGGGCCGCCCTCCCCGACAACCCCTTTCAGCTGCGCCCCCCACCCTGTGGGTGGGCTGCCGCCTATTCCCCCGGGCCCGGGCTGGGGCACAGCGCATGGGGGAGGGGAGCGAGTGTATGGGGCGTCTCTCTCTCTCTCTTGGGATGTGTCCCATGGGTGGGGTGGCGTGGTTAGTGGGGCGCTGAAGAAATCAGTCCCCTCCATCTCCTACCTCTGGAAAACGCCCAAGCCCTTGGAGAACTGCCGGCAACGCGACCGTGGGGGCCGGGACCCTCCTCTGTGTCCTCCTGTGGCCCAGTCCAAGGGGCCTGGGCCTGGCCGGGGCTGCATTGGACCCCGACCCCCCTGGCGTGTGGACTCGCTAAAAATCGGCGATTAGATATTGGATTCCAGCTTCATTGAGGTCATTTCACTAATGAGTGCACCGGAAAGAGTTTCCTAATCCATCTGTGAGGGTGGCAACTGAAAGAGAATTTTAAAGCTGACAGAATAGGCGAGGAAAGGCATAGGAGATTTCCACACCCAGTAAGGAAGCCTTTCCCGAAATGGAAGAAAGAAACGAGCAAACAGAGACACCGGTAGCCCGCCAGGATCAGAGTCTGCCCCCGAGAGAAAGTACCCTGACCAGGTTCACCCGTGGGTGGGTGGCGAGCTAGCGGCATTCAGAAGAGCGAGGCCCGCAGTCTGTGCAGAAGACACCTGCACTCGGGTGTGTGTGGCGGCACGATTCACAAGCAGCTCCAGATGTTAAGCCAAGGAGAAGCCAGGGAGTTCCCAACGCCCCAGGTGTCCTCAGCCCACGACTGGCTGCTGGGGGAATGCGAAGCCCGGCTCCTTGTCTCAGAGCGGGACAACCAGGAGGTGTGACGTACACCCCGGGGTTCCCAGGAGGATCAGGCTGAAGCTGGGACTTGGCCTCAAAGTGTCCCCTCGCACGGCCACCCCCTTCCCCTTCCTGCTCCTCTACTCCTGGTGCCCCTCCATCCAGGGGCCAGACCTTAAAGAGTCACCCGCAAGAGAATCCTGGTCCCAAAGGAGCCTTCTGGGGGACCCGTGCTGAGAGAGGTTGTGGGCATGGCCCGCTGGGGCTCTGCCCGACCCAGGGCTGAGAGATGCAACCTCCCAGCTCTGGGTCCCTGCAGGGGAAGCGTTGGCAAGCACAGGGCCAGTCCTCCAAAGGCCCAGGTGCAGGGAGCCCAGGCCAAGCAGCCTGTGGAAGAAGCCACCCCGGGAACACGACTGCAGGCCACGGCCCTTCCCACCTCCTCCTCCTCCTCCTCCTCCTGCTCCTCCACCCCCCCCGACCTCCCACCCCCACCCCCGACATGGCGCAGGGCTCAGAGACACCTCAGACACTTGCTACCCAAAGTGCAAAGGGCATCAGTTGCTCCTCCAAACCCCCCCCCCCGCCCAGCAGACCGCGTTGTCCAGCCAGCCCCCGGGCCTCCCTGGGGTGCCCAGCACAAAAGTGCAGACAACCACCGGACCCTCAATCTCAGTTTTCGGATGTTTTTGCCACTCTAAGGACCCGCAGGCCAGCTGGGCCTTCTGGCAGGACAGAGAGCCCCGGAATCCGACGTGGAGAGCTGGGTGTACGTCCCCACGAGGAGGCGGTCCCCACCTCCGCGGCTCTCCCCTTGCGGGGGGGAAAAGCAGCCACGGGGCCTCAGAGAAGACACCAGGCTGGGCGCCCGCCCCACAGTGGGGGCACGTCCCCCGCAGGCCACTTAGCGACGGCCGCCGGCCGGCGGACGGTTGGGTGGCGCGAGACGCTGCGGCCGCCCTGCTACCGGGTTCCTGGGAGGGCGTCCTGGAACCAGCGTCCACACCAAGCCCTTGGAAGGCCCAGGCGACGGAGGAGCCCCGTCAGGCAGGGGCCGAGGACGGTGACGGCCCGGGCGGGGAGGAGCGTGTCAGGCAGGGGCAGAGGACGGTGACAGGTGACAGGCCGGGCGGGAAGGAGTCAGTCAGGCAGGGGCCGAGGAGGAGACGGGGCTGGGTAAGGGTTAGGGTTAGAGTCAGGGCACAAGTCACAATCGCAAAGACCTGGAAGCGACCCGAGTGCCCATCGACCCACGAGTGCGTAAATGAAATGTGGCGCGTGGACACCACGGAGTGCTATTCAGCTAGGAGGAGCAGCGGTGAGAGGGCACCTCTCGTGGTTCTCCTGGCCAGAGCTGGAACCCGTTCCAGTAAGCCAGGTAGCCCAAGAATGGACACACGAGCACCACGTGCTCGCGCTCACCAGCAAATGGGTACGAACCGACGGACACCCAAGTGGACACAGAGGAATCACCTTCATCGGGTGGGTGTCGGGCGGGTGGGGGGAGGGGATGGGCATACACCTCCATTAGGAATGGGGTGGGTGCGCACCGACTGGGGGATGGGCGCACTTGAGGCTCTGACCCGAGGGGGGAGGCTGGGAGAGGGCAACGTACCCGACCTTAACATTGGTACCCCCACAATACGCTGGAACAACATCAGAGGTTAATGAATAAGAACACAGGGGGGAGGGGGGCACGGGCAACACATGTCACCTTAATACTTGGACTCCCATCATCTGCTTGAAAAGAGAGAGAAAAGAAAATGCAATCATAGAGATAAGGGACACTTTTTAAACATAATGAATCCGAAGAGAAAAGTAAAAGGAGGCCTGTGGAGCAGGTCTGGGTGTGACTCCGGATCCCCCAACATCAGGTGCCACCACCAAAGATTCCTACGTGTAGCCCATAGAACCCCAAAAGCAACGGGACGAGTTCTGGTCACATACTCCCTCAAAATGACATCCTGGCCTTCTTCTGGAACTCCCTCCCCTCTCAGACTCTCAAGGTTTCCTCCAGCGTGTCGGTTCCCACAGAGCAGACCTTTGGTCTGAGACCTGACAGTCCAGAAGCCACGCATGCTGCCGCGTGACGGCGGTGTCGCGGCTTGGGACAAGAGGAGGCCCCACGGTGCGGGCTGGGGCGCCAGGCACCGCGGCGGGCGCTGAGGGTGGGGGTGACCCCCGCCCGGGGCCGCCGCCTCGCTCCCAGAGAGGGGACAGAACAAGAGGCAAAACAAAAAAAAAAAAAAAAAAAAAAGAAGCCTACGGCACCCGGTATTCCCAGGCGGTCTCCCATCCAAGTACTAACCAGGCCCGACCCTGCTTAGCTTCCGAGACCAGACGAGATCGGGCGCGTTCAGGGTGGTGTGGCCCTAGACGGCGGAGGGCGCCCCTGCCCCGCTCAAGAAGCCGAGCCTCTCTGCGCTTCCCCGCCGCCTCCTCCCGCCCCAGGCCCCGCGCCGGCGCTGACCCGCACCGGGCGGGCCTGTTGAGTTCACCGGCCGGGTCCGGCGGGCTCCGAGGGACGGGGGTGACAGGCGGGGCGGGGCGGGGCGGGCAGGGAGCGGCGGGCCGGGGTGGGGGGCTGTCTCTCTATACACACACACACACACACACACACACACACTCACACTCACTCACTCACACTCACACAAGATGCGCCTCCACGGCTGGACTCGCCAAGGTGGAGACCTTCCAGCCCCCTTCCTCTCCTCGCCTGGCCCACCCCCAGCTCGTGGCCGCCCCCGCCGCCGCCGCCGCCGCCGCCGCCGCCGCCGCCGCCGCCGATTGCGCACGCGCGGGTCGCCCGCCCTTTGACCCCAGGCAGGGGCCGCCCTCCCCGACAACCCCTTTCAGCTGCGCCCCCCACCCTGTGGGTGGGCTGCCGCCTATTCCCCCGGGCCCGGGCTGGGGCACAGCGCATGGGGGAGGGGAGCGAGTGTATGGGGCGTCTCTCTCTCTCTCTTGGGATGTGTCCCATGGGTGGGGTGGCGTGGTTAGTGGGGCGCTGAAGAAATCAGTCCCCTCCATCTCCTACCTCTGGAAAACGCCCAAGCCCTTGGAGAACTGCCGGCAACGCGACCGTGGGGGCCGGGACCCTCCTCTGTGTCCTCCTGTGGCCCAGTCCAAGGGGCCTGGGCCTGGCCGGGGCTGCATTGGACCCCGACCCCCCTGGCGTGTGGACTCGCTAAAAATCGGCGATTAGATATTGGATTCCAGCTTCATTGAGGTCATTTCACTAATGAGTGCACCGGAAAGAGTTTCCTAATCCATCTGTGAGGGTGGCAACTGAAAGAGAATTTTAAAGCTGACAGAATAGGCGAGGAAAGGCATAGGAGATTTCCACACCCAGTAAGGAAGCCTTTCCCGAAATGGAAGAAAGAAACGAGCAAACAGAGACACCGGTAGCCCGCCAGGATCAGAGTCTGCCCCCGAGAGAAAGTACCCTGACCAGGTTCACCCGTGGGTGGGTGGCGAGCTAGCGGCATTCAGAAGAGCGAGGCCCGCAGTCTGTGCAGAAGACACCTGCACTCGGGTGTGTGTGGCGGCACGATTCACAAGCAGCTCCAGATGTTAAGCCAAGGAGAAGCCAGGGAGTTCCCAACGCCCCAGGTGTCCTCAGCCCACGACTGGCTGCTGGGGGAATGCGAAGCCCGGCTCCTTGTCTCAGAGCGGGACAACCAGGAGGTGTGACGTACACCCCGGGGTTCCCAGGAGGATCAGGCTGAAGCTGGGACTTGGCCTCAAAGTGTCCCCTCGCACGGCCACCCCCTTCCCCTTCCTGCTCCTCTACTCCTGGTGCCCCTCCATCCAGGGGCCAGACCTTAAAGAGTCACCCGCAAGAGAATCCTGGTCCCAAAGGAGCCTTCTGGGGGACCCGTGCTGAGAGAGGTTGTGGGCATGGCCCGCTGGGGCTCTGCCCGACCCAGGGCTGAGAGATGCAACCTCCCAGCTCTGGGTCCCTGCAGGGGAAGCGTTGGCAAGCACAGGGCCAGTCCTCCAAAGGCCCAGGTGCAGGGAGCCCAGGCCAAGCAGCCTGTGGAAGAAGCCACCCCGGGAACACGACTGCAGGCCACGGCCCTTCCCACCTCCTCCTCCTCCTCCTCCTCCTGCTCCTCCACCCCCCCCGACCTCCCACCCCCACCCCCGACATGGCGCAGGGCTCAGAGACACCTCAGACACTTGCTACCCAAAGTGCAAAGGGCATCAGTTGCTCCTCCAAACCCCCCCCCCCGCCCAGCAGACCGCGTTGTCCAGCCAGCCCCCGGGCCTCCCTGGGGTGCCCAGCACAAAAGTGCAGACAACCACCGGACCCTCAATCTCAGTTTTCGGATGTTTTTGCCACTCTAAGGACCCGCAGGCCAGCTGGGCCTTCTGGCAGGACAGAGAGCCCCGGAATCCGACGTGGAGAGCTGGGTGTACGTCCCCACGAGGAGGCGGTCCCCACCTCCGCGGCTCTCCCCTTGCGGGGGGGAAAAGCAGCCACGGGGCCTCAGAGAAGACACCAGGCTGGGCGCCCGCCCCACAGTGGGGGCACGTCCCCCGCAGGCCACTTAGCGACGGCCGCCGGCCGGCGGACGGTTGGGTGGCGCGAGACGCTGCGGCCGCCCTGCTACCGGGTTCCTGGGAGGGCGTCCTGGAACCAGCGTCCACACCAAGCCCTTGGAAGGCCCAGGCGACGGAGGAGCCCCGTCAGGCAGGGGCCGAGGACGGTGACGGCCCGGGCGGGGAGGAGCGTGTCAGGCAGGGGCAGAGGACGGTGACAGGTGACAGGCCGGGCGGGAAGGAGTCAGTCAGGCAGGGGCCGAGGAGGAGACGGGGCTGGGTAAGGGTTAGGGTTAGAGTCAGGGCACAAGTCACAATCGCAAAGACCTGGAAGCGACCCGAGTGCCCATCGACCCACGAGTGCGTAAATGAAATGTGGCGCGTGGACACCACGGAGTGCTATTCAGCTAGGAGGAGCAGCGGTGAGAGGGCACCTCTCGTGGTTCTCCTGGCCAGAGCTGGAACCCGTTCCAGTAAGCCAGGTAGCCCAAGAATGGACACACGAGCACCACGTGCTCGCGCTCACCAGCAAATGGGTACGAACCGACGGACACCCAAGTGGACACAGAGGAATCACCTTCATCGGGTGGGTGTCGGGCGGGTGGGGGGAGGGGATGGGCATACACCTCCATTAGGAATGGGGTGGGTGCGCACCGACTGGGGGATGGGCGCACTTGAGGCTCTGACCCGAGGGGGGAGGCTGGGAGAGGGCAACGTACCCGACCTTAACATTGGTACCCCCACAATACGCTGGAACAACATCAGAGGTTAATGAATAAGAACACAGGGGGGAGGGGGGCACGGGCAACACATGTCACCTTAATACTTGGACTCCCATCATCTGCTTGAAAAGAGAGAGAAAAGAAAATGCAATCATAGAGATAAGGGACACTTTTTAAACATAATGAATCCGAAGAGAAAAGTAAAAGGAGGCCTGTGGAGCAGGTCTGGGTGTGACTCCGGATCCCCCAACATCAGGTGCCACCACCAAAGATTCCTACGTGTAGCCCATAGAACCCCAAAAGCAACGGGACGAGTTCTGGTCACATACTCCCTCAAAATGACATCCTGGCCTTCTTCTGGAACTCCCTCCCCTCTCAGACTCTCAAGGTTTCCTCCAGCGTGTCGGTTCCCACAGAGCAGACCTTTGGTCTGAGACCTGACAGTCCAGAAGCCACGCATGCTGCCGCGTGACGGCGGTGTCGCGGCTTGGGACAAGAGGAGGCCCCACGGTGCGGGCTGGGGCGCCAGGCACCGCGGCGGGCGCTGAGGGTGGGGGTGACCCCCGCCCGGGGCCGCCGCCTCGCTCCCAGAGAGGGGACAGAACAAGAGGCAAAACAAAAAAAAAAAAAAAAAAAAAAAGAAGCCTACGGCACCCGGTATTCCCAGGCGGTCTCCCATCCAAGTACTAACCAGGCCCGACCCTGCTTAGCTTCCGAGACCAGACGAGATCGGGCGCGTTCAGGGTGGTGTGGCCCTAGACGGCGGAGGGCGCCCCTGCCCCGCTCAAGAAGCCGAGCCTCTCTGCGCTTCCCCGCCGCCTCCTCCCGCCCCAGGCCCCGCGCCGGCGCTGACCCGCACCGGGCGGGCCTGTTGAGTTCACCGGCCGGGTCCGGCGGGCTCCGAGGGACGGGGGTGACAGGCGGGGCGGGGCGGGGCGGGCAGGGAGCGGCGGGCCGGGGTGGGGGGCTGTCTCTCTATACACACACACACACACACACACACACACACTCACACTCACTCACTCACACTCACACAAGATGCGCCTCCACGGCTGGACTCGCCAAGGTGGAGACCTTCCAGCCCCCTTCCTCTCCTCGCCTGGCCCACCCCCAGCTCGTGGCCGCCACCGCCGCCGCCGCCGCCGCCGATTGCGCACGCGCGGGTCGCCCGCCCTTTGACCCCAGGCAGGGGCCGCCCTCCCCGACAACCCCTTTCAGCTGCGCCCCCCACCCTGTGGGTGGGCTGCCGCCTATTCCCCCGGGCCCGGGCTGGGGCACAGCGCATGGGGGAGGGGAGCGAGTGTATGGGGCGTCTCTCTCTCTCTCTTGGGATGTGTCCCATGGGTGGGGTGGCGTGGTTAGTGGGGCGCTGAAGAAATCAGTCCCCTCCATCTCCTACCTCTGGAAAACGCCCAAGCCCTTGGAGAACTGCCGGCAACGCGACCGTGGGGGCCGGGACCCTCCTCTGTGTCCTCCTGTGGCCCAGTCCAAGGGGCCTGGGCCTGGCCGGGGCTGCATTGGACCCCGACCCCCCTGGCGTGTGGACTCGCTAAAAATCGGCGATTAGATATTGGATTCCAGCTTCATTGAGGTCATTTCACTAATGAGTGCACCGGAAAGAGTTTCCTAATCCATCTGTGAGGGTGGCAACTGAAAGAGAATTTTAAAGCTGACAGAATAGGCGAGGAAAGGCATAGGAGATTTCCACACCCAGTAAGGAAGCCTTTCCCGAAATGGAAGAAAGAAACGAGCAAACAGAGACACCGGTAGCCCGCCAGGATCAGAGTCTGCCCCCGAGAGAAAGTACCCTGACCAGGTTCACCCGTGGGTGGGTGGCGAGCTAGCGGCATTCAGAAGAGCGAGGCCCGCAGTCTGTGCAGAAGACACCTGCACTCGGGTGTGTGTGGCGGCACGATTCACAAGCAGCTCCAGATGTTAAGCCAAGGAGAAGCCAGGGAGTTCCCAACGCCCCAGGTGTCCTCAGCCCACGACTGGCTGCTGGGGGAATGCGAAGCCCGGCTCCTTGTCTCAGAGCGGGACAACCAGGAGGTGTGACGTACACCCCGGGGTTCCCAGGAGGATCAGGCTGAAGCTGGGACTTGGCCTCAAAGTGTCCCCTCGCACGGCCACCCCCTTCCCCTTCCTGCTCCTCTACTCCTGGTACCCCTCCATCCAGGGGCCAGACCTTAAAGAGTCACCCGCAAGAGAATCCTGGTCCCAAAGGAGCCTTCTGGGGGACCCGTGCTGAGAGAGGTTGTGGGCATGGCCCGCTGGGGCTCTGCCCGACCCAGGGCTGAGAGATGCAACCTCCCAGCTCTGGGTCCCTGCAGGGGAAGCGTTGGCAAGCACAGGGCCAGTCCTCCAAAGGCCCAGGTGCAGGGAGCCCAGGCCAAGCAGCCTGTGGAAGAAGCCACCCCGGGAACACGACTGCAGGCCACGGCCCTTCCCACCTCCTCCTCCTCCTCCTCCTCCTGCTCCTCCACCCCCCCCACGACCTCCCACCCCCACCCCCGACATGGCGCAGGGCTCAGAGACACCTCAGACACTTGCTACCCAAAGTGCAAAGGGCATCAGTTGCTCCTCCAAACCCCCCCCCCCCGCCCAGCAGACCGCGTTGTCCAGCCAGCCCCCGGGCCTCCCTGGGGTGCCCAGCACAAAAGTGCAGACAACCACCGGACCCTCAATCTCAGTTTTCGGATGTTTTTGCCACTCTAAGGACCCGCAGGCCAGCTGGGCCTTCTGGCAGGACAGAGAGCCCCGGAATCCGACGTGGAGAGCTGGGTGTACGTCCCCACGAGGAGGCGGTCCCCACCTCCGCGGCTCTCCCCTTGCGGGGGGGAAAAGCAGCCACGGGGCCTCAGAGAAGACACCAGGCTGGGCGCCCGCCCCACAGTGGGGGCACGTCCCCCGCAGGCCACTTAGCGACGGCCGCCGGCCGGCGGACGGTTGGGTGGCGCGAGACGCTGCGGCCGCCCTGCTACCGGGTTCCTGGGAGGGCGTCCTGGAACCAGCGTCCACACCAAGCCCTTGGAAGGCCCAGGCGACGGAGGAGCCCCGTCAGGCAGGGGCCGAGGACGGTGACGGCCCGGGCGGGGAGGAGCGTGTCAGGCAGGGGCAGAGGACGGTGACAGGTGACAGGCCGGGCGGGAAGGAGTCAGTCAGGCAGGGGCCGAGGAGGAGACGGGGCTGGGTAAGGGTTAGGGTTAGAGTCAGGGCACAAGTCACAATCGCAAAGACCTGGAAGCGACCCGAGTGCCCATCGACCCACGAGTGCGTAAATGAAATGTGGCGCGTGGACACCACGGAGTGCTATTCAGCTAGGAGGAGCAGCGGTGAGAGGGCACCTCTCGTGGTTCTCCTGGCCAGAGCTGGAACCCGTTCCAGTAAGCCAGGTAGCCCAAGAATGGACACACGAGCACCACGTGCTCGCGCTCACCAGCAAATGGGTACGAACCGACGGACACCCAAGTGGACACAGAGGAATCACCTTCATCGGGTGGGTGTCGGGCGGGTGGGGGGAGGGGATGGGCATACACCTCCATTAGGAATGGGGTGGGTGCGCACCGACTGGGGGATGGGCGCACTTGAGGCTCTGACCCGAGGGGGGAGGCTGGGAGAGGGCAACGTACCCGACCTTAACATTGGTACCCCCACAATACGCTGGAACAACATCAGAGGTTAATGAATAAGAACACAGGGGGGAGGGGGGCACGGGCAACACATGTCACCTTAATACTTGGACTCCCATCATCTGCTTGAAAAGAGAGAGAAAAGAAAATGCAATCATAGAGATAAGGGACACTTTTTAAACATAATGAATCCGAAGAGAAAAGTAAAAGGAGGCCTGTGGAGCAGGTCTGGGTGTGACTCCGGATCCCCCAACATCAGGTGCCACCACCAAAGATTCCTACGTGTAGCCCATAGAACCCCAAAAGCAACGGGACGAGTTCTGGTCACATACTCCCTCAAAATGACATCCTGGCCTTCTTCTGGAACTCCCTCCCCTCTCAGACTCTCAAGGTTTCCTCCAGCGTGTCGGTTCCCACAGAGCAGACCTTTGGTCTGAGACCTGACAGTCCAGAAGCCACGCATGCTGCCGCGTGACGGCGGTGTCGCGGCTTGGGACAAGAGGAGGCCCCACGGTGCGGGCTGGGGCGCCAGGCACCGCGGCGGGCGCTGAGGGTGGGGGTGACCCCCGCCCGGGGCCGCCGCCTCGCTCCCAGAGAGGGGACAGAACAAGAGGCAAAACAAAAAAAAAAAAAAAAAAAAAAGAAGCCTACGGCACCCGGTATTCCCAGGCGGTCTCCCATCCAAGTACTAACCAGGCCCGACCCTGCTTAGCTTCCGAGACCAGACGAGATCGGGCGCGTTCAGGGTGGTGTGGCCCTAGACGGCGGAGGGCGCCCCTGCCCCGCTCAAGAAGCCGAGCCTCTCTGCGCTTCCCCGCCGCCTCCTCCCGCCCCAGGCCCCGCGCCGGCGCTGACCCGCACCGGGCGGGCCTGTTGAGTTCACCGGCCGGGTCCGGCGGGCTCCGAGGGACGGGGGTGACAGGCGGGGCGGGGCGGGGCGGGCAGGGAGCGGCGGGCCGGGGTGGGGGGCTGTCTCTCTATACACACACACACACACACACACACACACACTCACACTCACTCACTCACACTCACACAAGATGCGCCTCCACGGCTGGACTCGCCAAGGTGGAGACCTTCCAGCCCCCTTCCTCTCCTCGCCTGGCCCACCCCCAGCTCGTGGCCGCCCCCGCCGCCGCCGCCGCCGCCGCCGCCGCCGCCGCCGCCGCCGATTGCGCACGCGCGGGTCGCCCGCCCTTTGACCCCAGGCAGGGGCCGCCCTCCCCGACAACCCCTTTCAGCTGCGCCCCCCACCCTGTGGGTGGGCTGCCGCCTATTCCCCCGGGCCCGGGCTGGGGCACAGCGCATGGGGGAGGGGAGCGAGTGTATGGGGCGTCTCTCTCTCTCTCTTGGGATGTGTCCCATGGGTGGGGTGGCGTGGTTAGTGGGGCGCTGAAGAAATCAGTCCCCTCCATCTCCTACCTCTGGAAAACGCCCAAGCCCTTGGAGAACTGCCGGCAACGCGACCGTGGGGGCCGGGACCCTCCTCTGTGTCCTCCTGTGGCCCAGTCCAAGGGGCCTGGGCCTGGCCGGGGCTGCATTGGACCCCGACCCCCCTGGCGTGTGGACTCGCTAAAAATCGGCGATTAGATATTGGATTCCAGCTTCATTGAGGTCATTTCACTAATGAGTGCACCGGAAAGAGTTTCCTAATCCATCTGTGAGGGTGGCAACTGAAAGAGAATTTTAAAGCTGACAGAATAGGCGAGGAAAGGCATAGGAGATTTCCACACCCAGTAAGGAAGCCTTTCCCGAAATGGAAGAAAGAAACGAGCAAACAGAGACACCGGTAGCCCGCCAGGATCAGAGTCTGCCCCCGAGAGAAAGTACCCTGACCAGGTTCACCCGTGGGTGGGTGGCGAGCTAGCGGCATTCAGAAGAGCGAGGCCCGCAGTCTGTGCAGAAGACACCTGCACTCGGGTGTGTGTGGCGGCACGATTCACAAGCAGCTCCAGATGTTAAGCCAAGGAGAAGCCAGGGAGTTCCCAACGCCCCAGGTGTCCTCAGCCCACGACTGGCTGCTGGGGGAATGCGAAGCCCGGCTCCTTGTCTCAGAGCGGGACAACCAGGAGGTGTGACGTACACCCCGGGGTTCCCAGGAGGATCAGGCTGAAGCTGGGACTTGGCCTCAAAGTGTCCCCTCGCACGGCCACCCCCTTCCCCTTCCTGCTCCTCTACTCCTGGTGCCCCTCCATCCAGGGGCCAGACCTTAAAGAGTCACCCGCAAGAGAATCCTGGTCCCAAAGGAGCCTTCTGGGGGACCCGTGCTGAGAGAGGTTGTGGGCATGGCCCGCTGGGGCTCTGCCCGACCCAGGGCTGAGAGATGCAACCTCCCAGCTCTGGGTCCCTGCAGGGGAAGCGTTGGCAAGCACAGGGCCAGTCCTCCAAAGGCCCAGGTGCAGGGAGCCCAGGCCAAGCAGCCTGTGGAAGAAGCCACCCCGGGAACACGACTGCAGGCCACGGCCCTTCCCACCTCCTCCTCCTCCTCCTCCTCCTGCTCCTCCACCCCCCCCCCGACCTCCCACCCCCACCCCCGACATGGCGCAGGGCTCAGAGACACCTCAGACACTTGCTACCCAAAGTGCAAAGGGCATCAGTTGCTCCTCCAAACCCCCCCCCCCCCCGCCCAGCAGACCGCGTTGTCCAGCCAGCCCCCGGGCCTCCCTGGGGTGCCCAGCACAAAAGTGCAGACAACCACCGGACCCTCAATCTCAGTTTTCGGATGTTTTTGCCACTCTAAGGACCCGCAGGCCAGCTGGGCCTTCTGGCAGGACAGAGAGCCCCGGAATCCGACGTGGAGAGCTGGGTGTACGTCCCCACGAGGAGGCGGTCCCCACCTCCGCGGCTCTCCCCTTGCGGGGGGGAAAAGCAGCCACGGGGCCTCAGAGAAGACACCAGGCTGGGCGCCCGCCCCACAGTGGGGGCACGTCCCCCGCAGGCCACTTAGCGACGGCCGCCGGCCGGCGGACGGTTGGGTGGCGCGAGACGCTGCGGCCGCCCTGCTACCGGGTTCCTGGGAGGGCGTCCTGGAACCAGCGTCCACACCAAGCCCTTGGAAGGCCCAGGCGACGGAGGAGCCCCGTCAGGCAGGGGCCGAGGACGGTGACGGCCCGGGCGGGGAGGAGCGTGTCAGGCAGGGGCAGAGGACGGTGACAGGTGACAGGCCGGGCGGGAAGGAGTCAGTCAGGCAGGGGCCGAGGAGGAGACGGGGCTGGGTAAGGGTTAGGGTTAGAGTCAGGGCACAAGTCACAATCGCAAAGACCTGGAAGCGACCCGAGTGCCCATCGACCCACGAGTGCGTAAATGAAATGTGGCGCGTGGACACCACGGAGTGCTATTCAGCTAGGAGGAGCAGCGGTGAGAGGGCACCTCTCGTGGTTCTCCTGGCCAGAGCTGGAACCCGTTCCAGTAAGCCAGGTAGCCCAAGAATGGACACACGAGCACCACGTGCTCGCGCTCACCAGCAAATGGGTACGAACCGACGGACACCCAAGTGGACACAGAGGAATCACCTTCATCGGGTGGGTGTCGGGCGGGTGGGGGGAGGGGATGGGCATACACCTCCATTAGGAATGGGGTGGGTGCGCACCGACTGGGGGATGGGCGCACTTGAGGCTCTGACCCGAGGGGGGAGGCTGGGAGAGGGCAACGTACCCGACCTTAACATTGGTACCCCCACAATACGCTGGAACAACATCAGAGGTTAATGAATAAGAACACAGGGGGGAGGGGGGCACGGGCAACACATGTCACCTTAATACTTGGACTCCCATCATCTGCTTGAAAAGAGAGAGAAAAGAAAATGCAATCATAGAGATAAGGGACACTTTTTAAACATAATGAATCCGAAGAGAAAAGTAAAAGGAGGCCTGTGGAGCAGGTCTGGGTGTGACTCCGGATCCCCCAACATCAGGTGCCACCACCAAAGATTCCTACGTGTAGCCCATAGAACCCCAAAAGCAACGGGACGAGTTCTGGTCACATACTCCCTCAAAATGACATCCTGGCCTTCTTCTGGAACTCCCTCCCCTCTCAGACTCTCAAGGTTTCCTCCAGCGTGTCGGTTCCCACAGAGCAGACCTTTGGTCTGAGACCTGACAGTCCAGAAGCCACGCATGCTGCCGCGTGACGGCGGTGTCGCGGCTTGGGACAAGAGGAGGCCCCACGGTGCGGGCTGGGGCGCCAGGCACCGCGGCGGGCGCTGAGGGTGGGGGTGACCCCCGCCCGGGGCCGCCGCCTCGCTCCCAGAGAGGGGACAGAACAAGAGGCAAAACAAAAAAAAAAAAAAAAAAAAAAGAAGCCTACGGCACCCGGTATTCCCAGGCGGTCTCCCATCCAAGTACTAACCAGGCCCGACCCTGCTTAGCTTCCGAGACCAGACGAGATCGGGCGCGTTCAGGGTGGTGTGGCCCTAGACGGCGGAGGGCGCCCCTGCCCCGCTCAAGAAGCCGAGCCTCTCTGCGCTTCCCCGCCGCCTCCTCCCGCCCCAGGCCCCGCGCCGGCGCTGACCCGCACCGGGCGGGCCTGTTGAGTTCACCGGCCGGGTCCGGCGGGCTCCGAGGGACGGGGGTGACAGGCGGGGCGGGGCGGGGCGGGCAGGGAGCGGCGGGCCGGGGTGGGGGGCTGTCTCTCTATACACACACACACACACACACACACACACACTCACACTCACTCACTCACACTCACACAAGATGCGCCTCCACGGCTGGACTCGCCAAGGTGGAGACCTTCCAGCCCCCTTCCTCTCCTCGCCTGGCCCACCCCCAGCTCGTGGCCGCCACCGCCGCCGCCGCCGCCGCCGATTGCGCACGCGCGGGTCGCCCGCCCTTTGACCCCAGGCAGGGGCCGCCCTCCCCGACAACCCCTTTCAGCTGCGCCCCCCACCCTGTGGGTGGGCTGCCGCCTATTCCCCCGGGCCCGGGCTGGGGCACAGCGCATGGGGGAGGGGAGCGAGTGTATGGGGCGTCTCTCTCTCTCTCTTGGGATGTGTCCCATGGGTGGGGTGGCGTGGTTAGTGGGGCGCTGAAGAAATCAGTCCCCTCCATCTCCTACCTCTGGAAAACGCCCAAGCCCTTGGAGAACTGCCGGCAACGCGACCGTGGGGGCCGGGACCCTCCTCTGTGTCCTCCTGTGGCCCAGTCCAAGGGGCCTGGGCCTGGCCGGGGCTGCATTGGACCCCGACCCCCCTGGCGTGTGGACTCGCTAAAAATCGGCGATTAGATATTGGATTCCAGCTTCATTGAGGTCATTTCACTAATGAGTGCACCGGAAAGAGTTTCCTAATCCATCTGTGAGGGTGGCAACTGAAAGAGAATTTTAAAGCTGACAGAATAGGCGAGGAAAGGCATAGGAGATTTCCACACCCAGTAAGGAAGCCTTTCCCGAAATGGAAGAAAGAAACGAGCAAACAGAGACACCGGTAGCCCGCCAGGATCAGAGTCTGCCCCCGAGAGAAAGTACCCTGACCAGGTTCACCCGTGGGTGGGTGGCGAGCTAGCGGCATTCAGAAGAGCGAGGCCCGCAGTCTGTGCAGAAGACACCTGCACTCGGGTGTGTGTGGCGGCACGATTCACAAGCAGCTCCAGATGTTAAGCCAAGGAGAAGCCAGGGAGTTCCCAACGCCCCAGGTGTCCTCAGCCCACGACTGGCTGCTGGGGGAATGCGAAGCCCGGCTCCTTGTCTCAGAGCGGGACAACCAGGAGGTGTGACGTACACCCCGGGGTTCCCAGGAGGATCAGGCTGAAGCTGGGACTTGGCCTCAAAGTGTCCCCTCGCACGGCCACCCCCTTCCCCTTCCTGCTCCTCTACTCCTGGTGCCCCTCCATCCAGGGGCCAGACCTTAAAGAGTCACCCGCAAGAGAATCCTGGTCCCAAAGGAGCCTTCTGGGGGACCCGTGCTGAGAGAGGTTGTGGGCATGGCCCGCTGGGGCTCTGCCCGACCCAGGGCTGAGAGATGCAACCTCCCAGCTCTGGGTCCCTGCAGGGGAAGCGTTGGCAAGCACAGGGCCAGTCCTCCAAAGGCCCAGGTGCAGGGAGCCCAGGCCAAGCAGCCTGTGGAAGAAGCCACCCCGGGAACACGACTGCAGGCCACGGCCCTTCCCACCTCCTCCTCCTCCTCCTCCTCCTGCTCCTCCACCCCCCCCACGACCTCCCACCCCCACCCCCGACATGGCGCAGGGCTCAGAGACACCTCAGACACTTGCTACCCAAAGTGCAAAGGGCATCAGTTGCTCCTCCAAACCCCCCCCCCCCGCCCAGCAGACCGCGTTGTCCAGCCAGCCCCCGGGCCTCCCTGGGGTGCCCAGCACAAAAGTGCAGACAACCACCGGACCCTCAATCTCAGTTTTCGGATGTTTTTGCCACTCTAAGGACCCGCAGGCCAGCTGGGCCTTCTGGCAGGACAGAGAGCCCCGGAATCCGACGTGGAGAGCTGGGTGTACGTCCCCACGAGGAGGCGGTCCCCACCTCCGCGGCTCTCCCCTTGCGGGGGGGAAAAGCAGCCACGGGGCCTCAGAGAAGACACCAGGCTGGGCGCCCGCCCCACAGTGGGGGCACGTCCCCCGCAGGCCACTTAGCGACGGCCGCCGGCCGGCGGACGGTTGGGTGGCGCGAGACGCTGCGGCCGCCCTGCTACCGGGTTCCTGGGAGGGCGTCCTGGAACCAGCGTCCACACCAAGCCCTTGGAAGGCCCAGGCGACGGAGGAGCCCCGTCAGGCAGGGGCCGAGGACGGTGACGGCCCGGGCGGGGAGGAGCGTGTCAGGCAGGGGCAGAGGACGGTGACAGGTGACAGGCCGGGCGGGAAGGAGTCAGTCAGGCAGGGGCCGAGGAGGAGACGGGGCTGGGTAAGGGTTAGGGTTAGAGTCAGGGCACAAGTCACAATCGCAAAGACCTGGAAGCGACCCGAGTGCCCATCGACCCACGAGTGCGTAAATGAAATGTGGCGCGTGGACACCACGGAGTGCTATTCAGCTAGGAGGAGCAGCGGTGAGAGGGCACCTCTCGTGGTTCTCCTGGCCAGAGCTGGAACCCGTTCCAGTAAGCCAGGTAGCCCAAGAATGGACACACGAGCACCACGTGCTCGCGCTCACCAGCAAATGGGTACGAACCGACGGACACCCAAGTGGACACAGAGGAATCACCTTCATCGGGTGGGTGTCGGGCGGGTGGGGGGAGGGGATGGGCATACACCTCCATTAGGAATGGGGTGGGTGCGCACCGACTGGGGGATGGGCGCACTTGAGGCTCTGACCCGAGGGGGGAGGCTGGGAGAGGGCAACGTACCCGACCTTAACATTGGTACCCCCACAATACGCTGGAACAACATCAGAGGTTA